>NC_142503.1:20909044-21061911 GCF_057876585.1 Rhinolophus sinicus
GTAAATAGAATATTTACAAAACTGAGCGCATACTCTACAGTTTTGAATACTGCTTTCCCCCCACCTAATGGCACATTGTGTGCTTCTTCCCATTTCATTAAAGACCCTTCAAATGCGTTTTTCAAGTGAATGCGTAATAACTATCCAGTGGATACACCACAGTTGATTTTACCAGTGCTCTTTTTCTCAAATGTTTTGACTGCAGATTTTTCCTATTATAGAAAACACTGCCATGTTCTTACCCTTTACTCTTAATTATATGAAATGTTTCTTTTGTTTGAAGTATCATTGTGTTTTTCCCCACGTTAAATGATGGATGTGTTCTAGCAGTGTAAATCAAATTACCTTTTAAATGCACAAGAACTCCCCTCACCCCAATTAAGGACCCATGTATTGTTTTGTAAAGAGGGCCAGATTTTAAAAATAAAATAGAGAGTGAGAATGGGAGAGAGAATGTTTGAGAGGATGTTCATAGACTACTTCACGTCTTGCGTAAACCTGGATTGTATTGTGTGGGCTAAAAATATACATTAATGAGTTTACAATCTACTCCCAAGGAAGCCTGATTTACACACCGGAAAGAACTAGAAAATAATGTATGACAGAATATAACAAGGTGTCAAACTTTACAGAGGATGAATATGTACGAAGGAGAGATATAGTAAAAGAAGAAAATAACCCGGCATTTCCTGGCTCTATTAAAGACTTCTGGAGAGAAAGGGGATTTGAGGTTGGTCTTAAAGAGTATCCGGGATTAAACAGATAAAAAGCTACTTTGTATTAATACCTTGTATTAAGCCCTTACAATGTACTTGGGACTTTATACATATTATCTACTTTATTCCTTAAAATGGCCTTACCAATTTATTGTTAAAAGTAATTGGACCCTTGTAAAAAAAATGTACAGTACAATAAGATTATAGATTTATGCAGTTTAAGATTGGAAATATTTGCAAATATAATATGATTAAAATAGACACCAGACAATAACTGTTTTAAAAACAGATGAAATCAGGGCAAAGGGAAAATATGGATGGAAGAATATACGCTCTGTGAAGGAAGGATTCTTTGCCTGGTTTGGTCACTGGTGGATCCCACAAAACTAGATTAATGACTGCAAATAGTAGATGTTCAATGAATATTTGTTAAATGAATGAATGGATGAAAGGGATGGGCAAGATGTTTGCTGTGTGGTCCTGCTGACATTCCTGGTGGTCAGATGCAGTTTTGGCTCTGAGCTTTCTTGTGGACAAAGCATGTAGGGTAACATGTTCAGAAATGACCTCAATTTATAAATAAAGAACAGGTTTAGCAAACGGTGGGACAGGATTTGACCAGGCTACATCTGGGTGAAGTAGGGGATCTATTCCAAGGAGTGGGGCTGCAATGGGCTGCAGTTAGAAAGGATGTCTGGTAAGTGGGCGTCACAGAGACGGGGATCTGGCAGGTAGACGAGGGGGAGTGAAGAGGAGCCTCCCTACCTGAGCAGAGGGCATAGTAGGAAGCTGTGAGAGAGCCTGGGCAGAAGGAATATTTATTTAAAAGCAAAATCATCCTATCATTTCCTTCCCAGACCTAAACTCTGTGTTTTGGACTGGATCATGTTCCCCCAAACTCACGTGTTGGTGCCCTCACCCCAATGTGATTACTTGGAAATAGGGTCTTTAGAGAGGTGATGAGGATGACATGAGGTAGTAAGGGTGGGACCCTAATCTGATAGGACTGGTGTCCTTATAAGTAGAGGAAGAGACACCAGAGATGTCTCTTTCCGACAATGCACAGGTAAATGTCCAGGTGAGGACACAGTGAGAAGGTGCCCGTCTGCAAGCCAGGTGTCTTCCTTGATCTTGAACTTCCAGCCTCCAGAACTATAAGAAAGTACATTTCTGTTGTCTAAGCCCCAAAGTCTGGTATTTTGTTATGGCGGCCTGAGCTGGTTAACATACCCTCCAACTTGGAAAGGGTGAACCCTGTAAAAGTGAACTTTAGTTCCAGAAGCCTAAAACACCAGTTTTTCATTTTTAGAAGAGAATTGAAACATCATCAATTTGTCCTTACATGCCTGGGAGCTGCCTCACCCCCTACCTTGGTAGTAACGGCGGCTCACGATGGCCTTTGTTCTCAGAGGGATGTAATGATACCAGGATGGGGTGGCAGGGAAGAGCATGCTCATGTAGTTTGAACCGATGGAGTTCAGTCTGTTCAATTTTGGTCTGGCGTTTTTCACTGTATTTTTTGCAACCTATTTATCTAAGTCCCTGGTCCCCCAGAGCCCCTCCCTGACCCACTCTAAGCACAGATATAACTCACCCACAATTATAAATTGAAATTGCACATCATGGCATAGATGGTAGGGGGACAGCAGCAGTCATTGCATACCCCTTATTTACAGCATCTGGTCCCAACCATAAATGGCCCATGGGAAACCGTCATCCTAGGGGAGTGGCCACGTGGCAAGAGCCTGGGGCTGTTCTGGGCTTGGATAATGTTTATTGTTTCTCAACTAACTTCTGCAGCCCCACATCTATTTTTAGGGCAAAACTGATGCTTCTGTTTTGTCATAAGAGGAAATGCTATCTCTGAACATCATTATTTGTAAAGTTGGGCTGCCATGTACAGGGTGTGCACTGATCAAGTCGGGAGCAAGAGTCACTGCCCTAGAATTTTGCCACATGGTGGGCCCAAGTCTGGGCTTTCACTTGGCATCAGGTCAAGGTCATTTGGGGGTCACCTCCAGCGCAGGCCTAACCTCATGCTTCTTTGATCGGACATTAAAGAAAGCTCTCCGCTGAGATCTCTTTCCAACCTTCATTTTCTAAACTCAGGTCCTGATGGCCTTGGTAATTTTCACCAATTATTTTTAAATGATTATGATAATAAGATAATAAGGATTCCAGGATGTTTTCCAAGAAGCTATGGGAATAACTGTACTCATTTGATTCCATCTTCTAAACTGATGAGGTTTTAGGCAGTAATAAGACCTAGAAATATGTAACTAACTCTTTTGCTCTTCTGCCCTTTTTTATTGAGATATAATTGACATATAGCTCTGTATAAGTTTAAGGCGTACATTATAATGATTTGACTTACATACATTGTGATGGTTTTATATGTTTAACGTGCATTACACTAATGACCCATAAGGAGATAAGTTTGTATAAATCAACGTAGTATCATGGTTCAGAACATGGATTTTGGAGTGGGCTAGACGTCTCTCCAAATTCCCGCTGTACAGCTTACTTGCTGGTCACCTTGAGCTTGTTTCTACACTTCTTTGAGCCCCAGTTGCCTTATATGTAAAGAATAGAGATTTAGAGCCTACCTCATCAGTTTGTTGTGGGGATTAAAGGAGCTAACCCATTTGCAAAGCTAGGAGAGTGTCTAGCATGTAGTACGTCATCGTCATTGTTGGTCATCAAAAATACATGTTGCAACAATTTCCAACAATGCCTTATGAAAATAACTACTGTTTGAGGAGATCTTCTACCTGCTGAGTCTCTCTGGGATGCCTCTAAGCCTTAGAATTCAAGCTGCGGTCAGAGCACAAAGGTCATTTGCAGGTGCCAAGGTCCATGCAGGATATCCATGGGTGGGTGGGTATGGGTAAGAGGATCTGGATTTGCCTTTTTTGCTAAAACAGGAAGCAGCAAGGTTCAAGCCTTGTGGCTTTGCACCAGAATGTGTCATCCAACCTAATTAAAGTACAGAGGATACACGTGCACACTACTAACCCAGAAAGTGCAGTATACCCAGAGAGAGAGAGAGTGTGTGTGTGTGTGTGTGTGTGTGTGTGTGTGTGTGTGTGTCGGGGGGTGGGGGAGAGAGAGAAAAATCAAGGAGAAGGTCTTTCTGCTCTTGCCTGGAGTGTACCTTTCCTTGAGCTCTTGGAGAGAGACCCAAAGCACAAGCAAGCCTGTGCTTGACAATGCACACATGCCTTAAACCAAGAGTTGTTTGGAGGATGCGGAAGACGCTATGTACAAACCAGAGGGTGTGCCAGGGAAGCATTTCCCTGATGCTGTCAGTCCAGGGAGGGAGGGAGTCATTCCTGGACTGGGACCCAAGGACCTGGTGTCTGGCTGCAGTCTGTGCTGATATCTCCTTTGACCTTGAATAAGCTACATCTCATCTTCAAGCCCCCGTGTCCTCGTCTGTCAAGTGACGTGGTTGGACACTGAGTTTTCAGGCCACATTGAGCTTCAGGAGGCCAGGTGCATCCCCAATGTGCGATGACCCACGGCTAGAGCAGGTGAGGGGTATCTCCAGCTGACTCACAGGCTTTCCTTGGTGGATCAGAAACAACTCTCCAATCCATAGCCCAATCCCTAGCCGCAGCTCTCAAAGGCACCAGCTTCAGAATGAGGAGAGTTTTGCCCTTTGTATCCTTTAGAAAAAGAGTAACAAATAGACAACACTTGGAATCTTTACATCTTAAAGTTAGTGATTAACTTGGGTTCTTCAGAAATTTAACATGGTGACTTAAAGGAGAAAAGTGAGCAGTGAGCTGAGACCAAGGCTGTGAGTGATCAGAAGTGTGGCACCTGCTCCAGAGTGCAGGTCCCTGATTTGTCTTGGACATGGTGAGGCCCAGGGGACTTGCAGGGATCAGTATGATCACCCAGAGCCCTGAGAATCACTTGCTGTTGCCTGTGGAGTGGGGCCTATACACAGATAATCCTGGTTATCTATTGCTGCAGTACAATCCATTCCACATTTAGTGGCTTAAGAGAATAATCATTTTATTGTTTACGATTCTTTGGACCAAGAATTAGGGCAGAATTTAGCTGGGCAATTTTCTGCTCCGTGTAGCATTGACTGGGATTCCCTCAGTGGGATTCAGTGGTTAGACTGGTCCCTAGGGTCCAGGAAGGCTTCACTCTCACGTAGAAACCTTGGCAGTGAAGAGCTAGAATGCTGGGTTCAGCTGGGCCCCTGGGATGGCTGGGTCTCCCTCTCTCTTTCTCTGTTATAAGCCCAGAGCTGCTTCTTCTCTGCCTGGTCTCTCCATGTGTCTCTTTCGCCAGGTCACTGATTTTCTTACTTGACAGCTCTGGCTTGAGAGAGGAAACAGAAATTGCTAACCCTCTTAAAGACTAGGGCCAGAACTGGCACAGCCATATTCTGCCATACTCCATCGATTGAGCAGTCATGGAATGGCTTAGATTCCGAGATGGAAGAAGAGACTTTACCTCTCAATAGGGACGCGGCATGTGTGCACAGGAAGGGAAGGAACTGACGTGCGTCTCTTTGGGAATGAGCTCCTACAAGGCCCCTTTGGCAGAACTGGAAGGATTTGGAGCCAAGGGTCACATCAGGAGGGACTTTCTGGTTGCAAGAGTGTCAGCCTCACTGTCCCTCAAGATCAAACCTCCTTTTGGCTCCAGGAGTGAGAGGTTCTGGCTCCAAAGAATCATCTTTGCTTCTTACATCCAGAAACCATCCTGACCTGGTGGTCTGGGAATGTCCAACTCCCAAACTCCTCACCCAACCTAAGTTTACCCCATTCTCTCTCAGGGAGAGTGCAATGGTGTTTATCACGAGCACTAACTCTTAGTGGCTCTTAGTGGACTCTTAGTGGCTTCTTAGAGCCCAGTGTGAGATGGATTCAAGGACCACACTAAGGCTATGAGATCATTTGGTCATGTCTGCCTTGGGTATCGAATGGAGGAGTGGCATTACATGTGCCCTTTAGATTTATTCTGTACATGGGTCTGACCATGCCATGCTCTTACCAGAAGGGAGACAGGCATATTGATTAGTCTCTAAACTTGCCATGTGCTTTCTTACCGGCCCCCATTTGCAGAAATCTTTGCCTTCTCGGTGGTTGCCTGCAACTTGCCTGGCCTTTCAGGCCTGCCTCTGCCTTCAAGCTTTACTGGACCTCCCTAGTTTCTGGATGTCTATAAATTTAGGCTGAAAGCATTTCCACCATTAGATACTGCCATGCATCGTTAATTATCTTTTCATCTGCCTACTAGTTATTCCTAATTAGGCTATTCGATAATTGAAGTCAAGGTCAGATTCTTAGATGCCTTGATATCCTTCCTTCCAGCTCCTGGTAATTTGGGGTTTCTCCTGATGGTAGTGACTTAAGATGGCATCAAAAGAGGATTTGAACAGACTACTGAATCTATATTTCCCTGTGCACAGGCATTGGTGGTGGAAATGGGTTATACCTACAGGTTTGGCGCAGTGGGCGTTGCTGGGAGAGTTTGCCTGGATCAAGAGTTTGCCAGGGCCACAGCAGAGCTCCTGGTCAGGGAGCTTCAGGTACCAGTTCAGGCTGAGGTTATTGGGAGACCTGTGCTGCCGCGCAAGTAACGTCTGACAACGTGTCCGTGGGTTCCACATGTGTCTAGGCTCCCATGGTGCTTGTTGTTGCCTGTCGTTTAAATTATCAGTCTGAAAATACTTAATGAAGTCAGTGTTCTGGTAGGTGGAGGGGGGATGTTTAAAGACCCTGGAGAGGGAAACAGCGTGATGGAGGAGGAAGGAGACGCTTTCGGAGGTCTTCTGGGAATGGGCACTGGTGATTATACATCTCTGTTTTTCAACCTCACTCCTCCCAAGGAAAGAGTTTGTTCTTTCTTCCCTCTGGAGGGTTAGTGCTTATTGGCACTTATACTCTGATATTTAGAGCTCAAAACTGAGAACGTAGATTTGGCAGAATTCCTTTGAGTTGTGTATTGCTGTGTCTGGGGTCATCTGTCTAGGTATATAATATCCCTGGAGACAAACATGAAGAAGCAGACATCATAATATATGTTACTTTATTTCTAATAAAGCACCTACTTCTGTGGAACCCAGTTAATCCATGGGTGGGTGCAGTGAGGATAAAAAAGTCAATATCCAATTTTGGGCAGGGTTCCTAGATACATGTTTCCTGTCCCGCTCAGGTCTCTATAGTAGAGAAGACTTTACAGCATTTCTTCAAGATTAGATTGGTTCTTCCCTGGAGACACACACACACACACACACACACAAACACACACCCCTGACATACCTGGGAAGGTCATAGCTCTACAGATGCCCCGTAGGTGAGTCACGTTTCTTCTTGGTCTGGCAGTTCTGTGGTCCCCCAGCGTCCCCATTGAGTCACCTCATGTACATCCAAATATAATCAGGATTGATTTAATGATCATTAAGATACAGAGGCAATTAATGTTATTCATATTATATCAGAAGCTGGGTGAGATCTTACAGTGTATTCAGAATCATCACAAGCGTCAACGGAAGATGAAATTAATGTGCAGCCCAGTCATGATGTTGAGTGAGTTTCATTTTATTGTTTTTCTGACAACTGGTCATCCAAATAGTGTTTACTATTAGGTTGGTGCAAAAGTAATTGTGGTTTTTGCAATTTTTAACCTTCTAAACTGCAATTACTTTTGCACCCACCTAATAGAAAAGCCGCTTAGCGAATCCTGTTAGCGATCGCTAAGAACACCCGCAGTAACAACTATGATTTGCTGAGTGTTCACTCGATCCCAGATGTGCCACACGCTTTATGTACCCATGATCTCATGTCATCTTTCTGGATTCAGGGGAGCTTCTGACGCCACCATTAAGAAATAAACATCATAAAATGGATGCTCCCTTCACCTCCTTGTTTTGTTGGTTTGCATGGCTTTAATAAAGTCATTCCTGAGAAGGGAGCTTTTTGGCTATGGTGCAGCCTGTGTTACCTGATCGCCTTGTGTTCCGTTCTCCCCGCCGGTGCAAGGCTCTGCAGGGCCTTTGTTCTTCATTCTTGCCCCAAACCCATGACCTCACAATAGACTGGGGACTGCCTGGATTTGCATTTGGACACCTCCCAAACTAGCTTCCTCTCTCACTTCCATTCTATTTGGACATGATGATAAATAGAACCAACACCTCTCTTCTCTCTGTTGAAGAAGATGTACTTTGTACTGCTTGGAAGGAATCAGTTGTTAATTTGTAGTTACGGAATGCTGATTCACATTTAACCATCTGTTTTAAAATGTACCCGGGGTTTGTTTTAATTATGTATGGTAAGAGATGCAGACACAGAAATGACGGCCGTGAGGGAAGTTTATATGCGCAGATCCCTGGAGACAGGAGGCACACCACCCTTGCACAGGGCCCCATGGGCAAGCATGAGGCTTGGTCAGAAGGCCAAAGTAGAGCAAAGGGAAAGTACAGGTAGAAGTCTTTAGTGTGGTTTTTGCAGGAAGGAATGGGTGAGGCGGGGGAAGCAGTCTTAGGACTGGCTACTTGGAATCATGTCAAGGGCCCCAAAGTGTAGGGACTGTCTCAAGCTGTGTGGTACAACTGCAGTGATCACGTCCCAGGGTGATTAGGGCATAGGAAGTCATGTGAGAGTGCACTAAAGGAGGCAGTTGGGTGTGTGGACTCTGGATTGGTTGGTTTGCCTATGAAAAGGGTGGTGTGCAGGCAGGTGCTTTGCTGTCTCTAAGACCCATCTAGCCCTGGGATGGGCAGTCGCTCCCACGTCAGCAAGCTTGAGATACCAGAGCATCAAGACTATGGAAAATTAGAAAACAATGGTTAATGCACCATCCTTTAAAATATTTACTTGAGACAATAAACATATATTGAGTGCTGGCTGTGTGTCTGTCCTTTGCGGTTCTAGAGCTAGGGCAGTACTGGAGCTCGTTCTGGACATGTGGTGGGCCCTCAGTTCATATTTGTTACATACGTGCTGAATGAATGCTCCAAACTGATGCCTGGAGTAGTGCCTAAAAACGCTGCCGCTGCTCGCAAGAAATATACAGTCTAGTTGGAGAAAGAAACACATAAATATATTTAATGTAACATGATAATTGCCATACTGAAAGCTACAATCATCTCCAAACCTGCTCCTCCTCGAGTCCCTGCTGCCAGAGAATGACCTCATGGGGTACCCGGCCATTTGAGCCAGAACTTGAGTGATCCTTGCTCCTCCCTGTCCCCACTTCATTACTCCTTAACCCTCAGCCATCAACTTCTGATCATTCTACCTTCACAAACTATCGCCAAGTGTGTCCCTTCTTCACGTCTACTCACTGCAAAGAGAGACGCCATGTGGCTTCACTGAAGGAAAACCACTGCCTCCCAGCTTTCCCACAAGCCCCTCCTAGAGGCCTGGTTACAGTCAGAGCGGGAGGCCCCCCACTCCCGCTTGTCCTCTGTTACACAGCAGAGCCCTGAGCGCTAATTCACAGCAGCTGTGCACCAGACGATGGTAGGCATGGGGGTGGGGGACAGTGTGGGAGGGGCGCCTGGCGGGTAAGGCGGGAGCCCTAGAGCATCCCTTTTAAGATGCTCTTATCCCTAGAAACCGCTGTCTCTGGCAGGGGCCTGGAGCCATCACAAGGCCAGAGACAGTTTTGAGGTAGACAGTTTGTCCCGGGCTCTTCCCATCGCCTTCCTGTGTGTGTCTTCCCTTCCCGATCCCCCGAGGGGCCCTCCCAAGAACCCAGGTGATGTCAGATGGTGCTGTCAGCTCCTCTGTATAACTCAGTCACATTAGTGGAATTTAAAGGTCACTCCTCCCACTGGCATTTGTGCTGTGAAAAAGCGTGGGAAGTAGGGCACAACACCTAGTGTAAAGGATGACTTTCTAATGGGGAAGGTGAGTGGGGAATCTGTTGATTCGCAGAGGACATCACATGTGTCCCAGAGCACAGTCATAATTTGTTCCTCCCCCTTTCCCAGCCTGGGGTGTGGAGCACAAACGGAGGCAGAAGGGCATGGGGGAAGAAGGGTTGGCAGCCAGAAGCGCCAGCTCAGGTTCCAGTGTGTGTCTGCGAGCTCGGATTTGAGGCGAGGAAGCTAGAAGGAAGGTGGAGTAGTTTGCCTGGGCTGCCATAACAAGATACCGACCACAGACTAGGTGACTGACACAACAGAAGTGAATGTCCTCATTGTTCTGGAGGATGATACCTCAAGCTCAGTGTCAGCAGGTTTGGTTTCTCCTGAGGCCTCTCTCTTTAGCTTGCAGATGACTCTCTGCTCTCTGTGTCCTCACGTGGTCTTTCCCTTGCGCGTGCCTGCCACTGGCACCTCTTTGTGTGTCCAAATTTCTTCTTCTTACAAGGATGACAGGCATATTGGATTAGGGTCCACCCTAGTGGCCTCATTTAAACTAAATCCCCTCTTTAAAGGCCTTGCCTACTCGATGCCTTTTGACACCTTTCCTATGTTTGCAAAATTTCCCACCCCATGATTCCACACATCCTTAGGGTAGAAGGTAGAAACGTGCTTTCCCAGCATGTTCTCAGGTACCAGGAGGTAGGGCTTGAACATATGAATTTGGGGAGGACACAGGTCAGCCCACAGCAGAAGGATAGCACTGTGGTAGGGACCTCAAACTGCCATTCTCAGAAATGTTCGGGTGGCCAAGAATTTGTAAGTTAGTGGTGTCCATTCAATACAATGTTAATTCATTGGATTCTATTATATGAACTAACAACTTTACTAGCAGAAAATAGGGTGCTGGGTAAGTGCGATCGGAAATCCCAGTGAATAAAATGGGCACGGGGAGGGGGAAATTGTTGAACTAAGCAGACTAGCAGTTTTGAGTTTTTGTTATAACATTTGCTTACTTGCTCAATTATTTTTTCATCTACTGCGCTTGCTGACAAAACAGTAGCAGGTGCCAGAGCTTTAAAAACTTCCTGAGTAAAAACTTGAAACTGACAAAATTCCGTGTGCTAAATAAATGTTTTATATGTATTGGGAAAAACTCACTATTATTTGCTTTTAGCAAAGGCAACATCACCCATATCCCAGAGGAACATTGAGAATCACTATGGGAAGCCATATTCCTGTGTGTCTTCTCTAATTAATTAGTCAGAAAACTTGGAGAACAAATACTTTTTTAATGATCACTGAAAGAAAGGTGATTTGAGAGGCTAATCATTTTGCAATCTGGCTTCTCCTTCCATTTTTTCATTTACTTAACATAATTGAGCACTTTCAGTAATGCTTAAATCAATATTCTTGCTTAAATTCAATGTGACAGGTGGATGGGGTTCTGTGTAACGCTTCTAGATAGTAGTTGATACAGAGATGATGTAGTGATATAGAAATGAATGCGATGCCATCCCTGCCTTGAGGACCTCCCTTATCAGTGAAAATTTTGGTTGCAAACAACAGAATCCACTCTAGCTGGTTTCAGCAGAGAGGTCATTTATGAAAGAGGCTCCAGCAGAGGGAGAACGGGCTTGGAAGCAAAGCACCCTATGCAGGCCATGCACCGCTCCCATGAAGACCCTTCTTACCCTTATTGGTGCTTGAGCACCGATGCTTGTCATTGAGCACAAGACACCAGTTTAAGGTTTTCTGCTTCTGATGTCTCTGAAAGTTGGATGTCTGCAGCTGCCTTTGCCAAAATGGCTTACACAAGGCAACCACTGTTTCATGCCCCTTATGTCTTCTTGGCAGAGTCCAGGTCACATGCCTGTACCCTCGCTGGCAAGGGAAGCTGGGAAAGCAAGTTGCTGCTTTCTACCCTAAAGATGAGTGGAATCATGAAATGGGAAGAATCATGAAATGCAAATATAGGAAAAGTGTCAAAAGGCATTGGGTAGACAAAAAGTATGGCAGGTGTCCATTTTAAGTTCCCAGTCTAACGGAGGAAACAAAAGTATATTCAAAAATTAGTAGCACAATTGCTATAATCAAGACATGCTTATGGCATGTTGGAGATCAGAAAAGGTATTGTTAACAGCCTGGAGTGGTCAGGGATGGCTTCCTGGAGGAGGTGATTGATGACTGAGGCAAAAGAGGGGCAGCTCAGAGATAAATAAGAACAGCGACCCTCACTGTCTGATTTTAAGCATGCCTCCACAGTGGGTGTGCCAGATTTAAAAAATGGAAAACTGATGAAGCAAGAAGAAAAGGCAGATTGGAGTCCGAATGCGTTAGTGGTGGACTCGTGAGAGCTGGCTGGAAAGTGCTCAGGGCATCCTGTGTTGGGCTCTCTGAATAACCGACGTGGCTTGTGTCCTTTTCTCTCCCAACTCTGCTCCCTTCTGATGTCCTAAGAGGTTATGGTTTCCAGTAGAAAACACACTGTGTATTTTCAGAGGGGCTTTTGGGAAACACAAAGCCTGGCTCCAAAGGAGTGACTCTTTTTTTCTTTAAAAGAAATAATTTGATGAAAGTAATAAGGAAAGTGGAAAGTACAAGTCCCTGAATAACTACCATGTTTATATTTATATATTATCTTTTTAAAAATCTCAAATGCAATCAAATCATACCTGCTTTGTAATTTTCCCCCACTTTCCATGTCTTAGATTTCTTAAAAACGTGAGTCTTAGTAGCAGTACCTTAATGTTGTATTTTATCAATAAATATTTATGAATAATGAGGAGGCTACGAAGGAGTATATTTTTAAGACAGGTTGGTGTTAGAGAATAGGGAGACCGGGCCCTACTTTCCCCTAAATTTGTTTCTCTTTTGCGTTTTCCCATCGCAGTAACTGGTTTCACTTGGTAATCACCTTATTGCCGCAACCTAGCCACCAGCCTTTGTTCCTCCCTCTCTTCTCCTAGAACCTTCCCTCAGTCAGTCCTGTGGGTTCTCTCCCCGCAAATTCCTCTCGAATTTGTCTCCTCCTCCCCAGGTACACTGCCGCCATCCCCAAGCAAGGCACCTTCATCTCATGCCTGGACCAGAGTCTGCTGACCAGCAGTCTGCTGCCAGGATTGGTCTTCTCTAATCCCTCTTCTTGCTGTGGCCAGATGATATTACAGACGGAAGTATCTGTATGTTGCCTAAAACTTTCCAGTGCCGGCTTCCCATTGCTTTTAGATAAAATCCAAGGCCTTGCATGTGGTGGCCCATAACTGCACTGCACACCATTTCCACCCCCACATCTCCCCGATCCCCCAACAGCCACAGTGGTCATTCCCTAAGCACATCCTTAGGTTCCTGACTTGGGACCCTGGCCCCTCACCTGGACAGGTAGCGTGTCTCTGCCCCCATGCCCTCCCACCCTCTCTGCTCCAGGGAGCTGCTTTCTTCTTATCTTTTAGGTCTCGGCTTAAATGGCAGTTCCTCCAAGTACATTTCCCTGATCTTCTGTCTAAATAGTGCTCCTCCCAACCTGGTAGTTTCATATTGCAGCTGCCTGTTTATTTCTCTTCTGGTACGTAACACAATAATCTCTCTCTGTTCTGGGTTTCTTTATCATCTGTCTTTCCTGGAATCTAAGTTCTGAGGAGGCAGGGATCTTATCTGCCCAGTACACTCTGTGTCCACAGCATCTGGCCCAGAAGGGCTCCATAATTATCTCATGAAGGAATGAAGCAGTCTAGAACGTTCAAGCGCTCTGCCAGGCCTCTTCCTGCTCCACCTTTGAGGAGCGCTCTCTCTGCTCTTGGGAGGTTACTCCTGGGAGGTTACCGTCAGTCTCTGACATCACACAGGCTTCCCCACCCCCTCCCCCATCCCCAACCCAACACACTGCCTGCAGCAGGCCCTGGGAGATTCCCAGGCTCTGTGCCTCTGCCACCCCATGCTCAGCTATAGCAGCCAAATATGGATGACCCACATTTCATCCTCCCTCCAATGCTGTCTCCCACTACAAACATGCAAGCCTGCACTCCGTGAAGCTGGGCTCTTGTTATAAGATTAACCAGGAAATAGTCTCAGACCACCTATGGACATATGCAGTAGTTAGAAGGAAATCTAAGATTCTCTCCCTGCCCCAAGTCAGGATTTCTCAACCTCAGCACTACTGACATTTTGGGCAGGATATGGCTTTGGGAGTGGGGAGGGGGCTGTCCTGGGTGTTGCAGGAGGCCCAGCAGCACCTCTGGCCTCTATCCACTAGATGCCAGTAACATAACAACCCCTCCTGCCACACACACACTTGTGACAACCATACTTGTCTGCAGAGGCACAATCCCTTCCCCTTTTGAGAGCCACTGCCCTGAGGGAAGTAATTGTCCAGTACACGGGATGAACAGAAAGAATTCTGAGGAGGAGTGCCCGTTAGGCTGACACAAAATGCATGTGCTAGTGCAGGTCACCTACCAGTCTGGGTGCTGGAGGCCTCCTGTTTGGGGACGCTCCTTGTCAGGTGCTAACGGGGGTGGGGCGGACATGGTGGGTGACCACCCCTGATGCAAAGCTTCCTTATAGTGGCTGTCAAGCCTAGGAAAACTCAGAGATTTACGTGACGCTCGCTGCAAAATTACCCTTAACAAATGCAATGTCCATGAAATTAAACTTCATTTATAAAATGACTGGATTACTGGGAAGCTTAAGTAAGCTAGTGCATGCAGCATACTCAGCCTCCAACTCATAGCTGTTTTTAGGAATTATTATTGACTAATTTCCCTGTCACTTGGTACTTCCAGTACAGCTCTTATACGATGCACCTCTTCTGTGGTCTGTTAACTTTATATCGCCTTGGATGCTCACAACCACCTGTACAGTAGGTGGCATGACGCCCATATTATAGATGGAAAAAGTGGGGTTTGGAAAGGTTTAGTATCTTGTCAGGATCACAAAGCCTGTAGAGGGTGGGAGACGGTATTCAAAGTCTGGTTGTTCCCTTTTCAGGGACTGCTTTTTCCGCTATACTGGAAGGAAAGTGAGGTTAGGAGCTCGAGGTCTGTCCCCAGGTGTTTTCGTCCATTCACCAACTTAAGAACAATCTCTTTTCACATCAGCGTTGTTTTTACAAAATGCATATGTCTGTTTTCAATATATAGTTTCTCTACCCGAAGCAATTATACATTCTAAGAGGACCAGGAGTATGTCATGTAACTCTTTATATCTCAAGTGTCATACACAGAGTTGTATGCTCAATCAATACTTGCTGTTTGATTTTTCTTAGCTCCTATGTACTTCTAGCAAGTTGAGGAGTGAAAACTCTTCAAGTAATGGAAATTTCTATCTTACGAGTTAGCTCCAAGGATGAATTATTTCTTATTGCTCTCTGGTTTTAGACACCATGAGAAGCAGCTGTTTTGACAAGAGTACTGTAGCAGTATTGTCACTTTGCACACACATCACTCCCTCTTTCTGCAGGACCTGTCTTACCTGTGAGTCGTGGGTGCATGTGATTCTGACACAAAGTGTATCTCTGTTTAGCTGGGTCACAGTCAGGGTCCCTCCCCTCTGTCATAGGAGGACAATTCAGCCAAGGAAGAAATAGTGTGTGTGTGTGTGTGTGTGTGTGTGTGTGTGTGTGTGTGTGAGAGAGAGAGAGAGAGAGAGACAGAGAGAGAGAGAGAGAGAGAGAGAGAGAGAGAGAGACAGAGACAGAGACAGAGACAGAGACAGAGAGACAGAGAAAGAGAATGGGTTAGGGTGGGATAGAAATCCTTACCTGGTAAATGGCTGAGGGGTCCTCCCCGTACAATAGACCTCAGAGATCAGTATTGTCAGAGAGATGCTGGAATGAGTCTCAAAATGAGACAGTCACCAGCTTTGTCATGGGATGGACCATGACATTATTTACATTTTGTAACATTTTAAAACCTGAGGATGGCCTGGTTATGGGGGTTACATTGATCCGCTCTTGCTCTCAAAAGGAAAAGAAGCTTAGATTAAAGGAACAATGGGGTGTGTATTTGGTGGATGATTCTCGTGATCAGGCTAATTGCTGGATCTGCCTAAATAAAATAGTTGATTTTGAGGCCTTCAAATATTGTTGTGTCTTTTCAAGGTTATGCGTATCATAATAGGTCTAGAGTGAATTCCTTTGCTGTCTTTCCAGTTTAGGGGCAAACACTACTCCAGCCTCTGTTTGAGCTCCCAAAGTGTTATCAAGCTTAAAATGCGTGCTTGGCCTTTTTACTTGCAAGTGGTTGATTTATATCTACCTCCCCTGTTCCCAACCTGCAGGTTGGATATTCGGAGGCTAAGGAGCCTTTTCAGAGTAGCTAGTGCTTTTGTTTTACATTTCCAAATCCAGGAAATGACTATGGGTTGGGCATGCCTGGTTCAGAGGCGCAGAACTAATGGGGCCCCCACATTTGCTGGGCAACCTGGTGCTCACGCAGCATTGGTTTTATTTATTTTATTGATGTAAAATTCACATAACATAAAATTACAATTCAGTGTCATTTAGTACATTCATAATGTTGTATAACCATCACCTCTGTCTAGTTCCAAAACATTTTCCTCACCTCTCTGAAGGAGATTCTGTACCTATTAAGGAGCCACTCCCCGTTTACCTGCTGCCCCAGCCCCTGACAACCACCAATCTGCTCTCTGTGTGTGGATTCAACTCTTGTGGGTATTCCATATCAATGGACTTGTTCGGTATGTATCTGGCTTTTGTATCTGGCTTCTTCCACTTAGCGTGATATTTTTGAGGTTCACTCCCGTTGTAGCATTATCAGAACCTCATTCCTTTCAAAGCTGAATAATATTCCATGGCATGGATGTATCACATTTTGTTTGCCCATTCATCTGTTGATGGACATTTGAGATGTTTCCACCTTTTGGCTGTTGTGATTAGTGCAGCTGTGAACATTCGTGTACAAGTATTTGTTTGAACGCCTGTTTTGGGTTCTTTTTGGGTATATAGTCAGGAGTGGAACTGCTCAGTTATATGGTCATTCTGTGTTTAACTTTTTGAGGAACACCAGCATTGGTTTTGATGGTTTAGCTCCTGGTCCACTATTAGGACCATAAGGAGGGCTTTGCTAGAATCATGAAATCAGAGCATTAGAAAGAGCCTTAAAGATTGTTTACTCCATCTTCTCACCCATCCCAGGAAGTTCATCCATAGCAAACCTCATAGAAGCCCCTCCATCCCCTGTGTGCATAATTCTAGAGCAGAGGCACGTCCTACCTCCCAAGGATGGCCAGTCCATTTTGGGCCAGTGTCACCTGTTGGCTTGCCCTAGTCCTGCTCTATAGAGAAGTCTTTTACCTGGAACCCATAGACTCTTGAGGTTTATCCACACGTGAACATCAGTGTGGAGAGGTGGGGGAAGAGTTTGTTACTGTCATTACTCTTTAAGGGGTTCCTGAACCACTGTTCTGGAGTGACCCAGTGATGCCATCTCTCTCTTCTACGCATGAGCCTTCACAGGTTTGCTGGCAGACTCACTTGATTGACAGCTGCCCTCTGCTCGCCTCTGGTATCCAGATGCAAAGACCCACAAAGGCTGATGATTTCCTAAACACCCACCTGTGAGAGGCTAGAGCCCAGGCTGGAAGGCTGTGTAAAAGGGGGTGGGAGACTGAAGAGCCTGGCCAGTCCAGTCCCCCCATGGGCCCCACTGCCTGTGACCTTGACTACCTATGGTTTACTGCAGATGCTGAAAGAATTTGCTATCTAAGAGACTGTTTGGAAAGAATGTCATTTCTAAAAAAGCTGAGAAAGTCCTTGGAAGGTACACAGTTTTTGACGTTGATAGGATGGGGGAAATATCAAAACCAGCCCTTTTTTTAACTAAACTTTTTATTGAGGTTTAATGTACATACAGAAAATTGCACAATCCTAAACCAGCACATTCTATATGATTCTGTTTATATGAAGCCGAATAACAGGTGACACATATCTGTGGCATTAGAAGTAAGAACATTGGTTACCTGTAGGTGGGTAGTGCCCAGAAGGAAGCACGGGGCACCCCCAAGGTGCTGATTATGTTCCAATTCTTGATTGGGAACAACTCTTTCTGATTTAACAGTACCTCAAGTAGTATTTAATATGTACCAACCTGAGAATGCAAACATCCTGGGGTTAATAGGGCTCAGACAGCTAAGGCTCCTGATTGTAGAACAGTGTGGGGCATATCCTTGGTTTCTGTCTTCCTGGCATCTTTTCCCCCTTTCTTGCTTTGGAGCATGCCCTTTCTCACTCTCAGTCCGCAGGTGGTCTGCCCCGCCCCCTGGCTCCAGGATCAGGCGCATAACCCCAGGGCTGGGTAAGTGACGGTAACATGACCTCAGTCAGACAATGAGAGTCCACTTGCTAGAACCAGTGAGGAAGAGGCACGTCGTACATGACCTCAGTCAGACAATGAGAGTCCACTTGCTAGAACCAGTGAGGAAGAGGCACGTCGTCTCAGCTAGGGTTTCTAAGCTGCGGGGACATAAGCTTCTGTTGCTGGAGGCCATTCCTGCTACCATGTGCAGATTGCCAGCTGGAAATGAAGCCACCACAGAGGACAGAAAGTCAAAATTTCTGGTGACAGTATATATGGATCCAGGCATGTTGAGAACTATCTTCATTCCCCATGGAGTTTTCATTTATACACGTCAATATATTTCCTTTATTGCTCTGTTCTTCAGGTTGAATTTCTGTTCCTTGCCTCCAAGCGTTATACTGATTGAAACAGATTTATTTCTCTATCAGTCAGAAGCATTATATATACTTGTCCGAATGTGACTTCCTTCAGTGGAGCATGCAGTCTCTCTGTGAGCCCCCTTGGGTACAGTGGCAGCTCCAAATTGTGTGGGGTTGGGGCAGAGAGATATGGGAGACTTTCGAAGTAGCTGTTGGGTTGGAGGGATGGGAACTTGTTTTGAAACTGTGCTGGCATAGCTCATATACTGTTTTTGCCTTGCGTGTTTATTTGGGACGGCATGGGGGCACTTTGTGCTATCTCTGGCTTACTGCTTCCTTCCATTCTCCTGGTACTTGGCTGTTACGCCTTTTTCTATCTATAGGACAGAAGTAGAAGATATAACAGCACATAGCTTGATGGGAGCTTACCAGCCTGCCAGAAATAACCAATAAAGGCTCAATAATGACCTTCTATTACCACCTTACATAAACTCTGTATTTAAAAATATCCCAAACTATAAAGTACACAAAGGAGATCCAAGGTGGCAGTTTTAGGAATAAAATTGTTAAGGTGGTCCTATCCAAGGGGTGGGGGGGTCGTGGTGCTAGAAGAATTCACTAAATCAGAATCCTCTAAACTGGAGATGATTTTAACAGTATCTCGTATTTTGCTGTAGGTATAGATTTTCAGCTATCCGTTGTATGGAAAATATCCTTTAGTAAAACATTTAATTATTTATGATAATTTTGTAAGTAAACAACAGAGTGTCATTAAAATAATCAATAGGCTTCCTTGCTTTGGGCTTCTCTTCCTAGCACTGCTCACGTCCACACGGAACTCGTGGATGCCTTGGAGTCGCGTGGGAGTCTGTTTCAGTGTGTGACTGTGAATAGCCATTCAATAAATGCCTGTTGACTTGACCTAATTCAATGCAGGATTTTTGCACTGAATCCCACAAGTCTACCAGCAGCCATATTACCTTGTTTCAACTTGATGTTCAAATCCTCTTTGACTCATTTGCTCATACTGATGTGAAAAACTACACTATAAAGGAGAAGGGACTTTTACAAAATCCACAGGAAAAATATATTTTAGATCTTAAAATTGCTTGTGGGAATCGAGCCACATAGTCTCATATCACTAAATAAGAGTTTAGAGATGACCCCCTCATTCGATTGCCCCATTTTATTGGTGAGAAGAAACGACTTGTTTAGTCCGTGGCAGAACAGGGCTAGACCCCAGGACCCTAGGGCCCCTATCCGGAAGGTTTACCCACTTACATCCTGGGGCTAGGAGAGACTCGGCCATGTCATGGAAATGCAGGTGGAAGAGGGGAGGATAGAATCAGAGGGAAGTCCTGATGCTGTGCAGAGTTCACACAACTTTGCCTCCTTTATGTGTCTTCATAGCCTTTGATAGATAATAAGTGGGGACAGGAATAGCCACAGGTCATGTTATAATTTCATTTTTAGCACTAGTTACAAATTCCTCCTGCCATTATGTGGCTTATAGGAGTGGCTAAAATAATGCAAATGTGACTCTTTAGGTTTCCTTTCTTTTCTTTCCCTTCCTCTGGTGGGGAGGCTAGTGAGCAGTGGTTTCCAGAAGTAAAATATACCAATAATTTATAGCTGGATAAATCTGCGTTTGAGCTATCCTATGACTACTAGTATTAAAATTAGCACTTAGGGTGGAGCGTTTTATGGACCAGGTGCTCTACTGAATGTGTATGGATTGTTTTGCTTAATTCTTACAAAAACCCTAGACGGTAATGTGGACCCACTCTTCTGATGAGGAAACTGAGGCCCAGAGAGGTTAAGTAACTTGCTCAGGGTCACCTCGTCCTGCCTGACCCCTCAGCAAAAGCTTCGTTCACACCGGAAGACCACAATGAAAATATGGTCACACCTGAAGAACAGCAATGAAAGTGACATTTCTGGAATGTTAGAGAGATTGCAAGATATGAAATCCATGATGTATTTATAGATCACGAGATTTTTCCCCAGAATCATTTCATTTCAGAGATCTAAAAAATAACAGTCCACCTCACCACAGGTGGGGCCCTCAGTTTTAACCTCACATGTTCTCACATCTGTATCGTCTGATAACAGAAATTCTTGACCTGCAGTAAGTGAAAATCTTGATTATCCTCGGAGAGACCTTTGGGCAGACATGTGTGCTTGCTGGGCTGTGCCTTTGATGCTGTTTGGAGGGTGGGGGGTGGGGATGGGGGTGGAGTGCTGAGCTTTTCAGCTCAGGGAGCACAGCTGATTCCAGGCCCGCTTCTGAAGGCTGTGGACGGATTCCTGGGGAGAGGGTGACACTGTAGCTCCGTCTCTCCTCATAATCTTGTTCTGCACTTTCTAAAAATATTCCTGACAAACAGCAAGTGGGCATTTGGGCCACACAGCTCCAAACCGCTGCTGCCATTTCTAATGGAATGCTTCTCCTTCAGGCCTGTTCATCTGGTTTATATGGTTGGGACAGATTCGGCCGGTTCACGGAGCTGCGTTACAGCTTACTCACCAGAGACCTTTTAAAAACAGTAAAGCACAGTTACGCCTCTTTTAGCAAGTGTTACATGTTCATTTGCTCGTGAGAAATGAAGTGAAATAAAGTAAGAGCGCCATTGGGAAGAACACAGCTGCAGCTATTGCCTCACTATTGTTTAGGGGAGGGAGCGCCATCTTTCCAGAAGAGCAGGTGCTTCTGAAGTTATGAAAGACTAAGGGGCAAAGATTTTTTTTAAATTTACAATTTTAATGTAAATTGCTACAACTTATTTAAAGGCATGTTCACAATCTTATAAAGAGCCTGAAAGTGTGTGCCCTGTCACACAGTAATTCCTTTTCTATGAATACATCTTGAAGATGTAATTGGAAATAGAGACAACTTTTATTCATCAGAGCATCATTTATGTTAGTAAAAGAAAATGGGCCAAAACCTAAATTTTCAACGTAGAATTAGTAAAATAAATGATGGTGATCTGTTTGTTACAGTATTACACAGTTATTAAAATGTCAGCCTTTGAAGAATTATGATGATAGGCTAAAATATTTATGATATAAGTGAAAATATAAGCTTCAAAACTGCATATAGAGTATGACCTCAATTAGGTACAAAATACTGTACGTGCATATCCAGACACCTCGGAAGAGATTGAAGAAATATTTTAAATTGTTGTTGTGTCAAATTAGTGAGATTGTGGAAGACTTTCTTTTCTTTTTGTATTTGTCTATTTTCTCCTTTTTTTTTTTTTTTTTTTTTTGGCAATGAAAATTGATTCAGTTGAGATTCAGGACTCATTTAATTTTTTAAAGAAAGACTCTTTCTGAGAATGTTCTTAGAGGTCTTGTACATAGGCCTCTATAAGTCCACAGTGAATTTGACCTGAGACCTGCAAAGTCAGGAGAGGTCTGAGTTTCAGTCTGTTTTGGTAAAGAAGAGGCTGGTTGCCAGTGACATGAAAGAGAAAGCTGAACTTGGAGTCAGAATACTGGAATTCTCACCCAAACGTCCGTCTCTTTCTGAGACTTTGGGGAAACCATTACGTACTCCAAGTTCTCATTGTCGTCTCTTGGCAGAAGAGTGGATCCGCCAGTGGCAGTCCTAGGCAAGACTATGAAGCAGACCGATGCGTGTGTGACTGCTTCCATGGGGTGTGTTCTGTCTTGCAGGGCCCCCACCCCCATGCCCAGTCTCACACTGTTTGCAATTCTCCCCTAAGGAAAACTGCCTTTTGGAAAGGATCTGGTTCATTCCTTCAAATACGTATTTATTAAATGCATGGTGCATTGACCAGTAAATGCTTAACCCATGACCCTGTCTATGGATGGCTACATCTTCATAGGGAAAAGGGAACCAGCTGTAAATCAAAGGGCAGCTCTCTCTCCTGCAAACTGCAGAGTGGGGGGCTCTGACCAGTGTGGTGGAGCTCAAGGGACCCCGCTTTGCTCCCCAGGCCCTTCTGCTCGTGAATAGGAAGTCATTCGTCCTTCCTAAGCCTTCATGGGTTCTTCATCCATGGATAGAAATAATAATACTTCCTTCACCGGGTTATTGTGCAGAGTGAAACCACAAAAGTGTGAAATGAGCCTTGGTAAAGTGTGAGGCCGAGGTTTCCCACTGGAGGAACGTGGACTGAAACTCATTGCAGATGGTTTTGTGGGATCTGCTATGTGGCTACTTTTTATTCTTTAAGTATCGAACTTATTTTAATATTGAAAGATCAAAAGATTTCACTTTTTGAAGTGTGGAATTTTTTTTTCTTTTTACTTCTCTGGGCCCTGGCA
Organism: Rhinolophus sinicus; assembly: GCF_057876585.1. Taxonomy (NCBI): domain Eukaryota; kingdom Metazoa; phylum Chordata; class Mammalia; order Chiroptera; family Rhinolophidae; genus Rhinolophus; species Rhinolophus sinicus. Next base: position 20,931,564 of record NC_142503.1, read on the forward strand.
TTAATTCTGGCATGGCACCAATGTGCTAGAGCTCAGTAGTGGCTCGTCACTGTCACAAGAGCCCAGGCCTCACTGCCCACCATGCCCCAGCACTTACTTCCATCCCTCCATGACAGGAGAGGGGAGTAATGATGAAAGGCTAAGGCTTTGAAGGCAGAATTTCCTATCCTGAGTCTCTGCCCGTATGATTTTGGCCCATCCAGTATGTTTGCAAAGCCTTAATATGCAGGACTGCTGTTTCTCTGTCCGTTAAGTGGGCTAATATTTGTATCTTCTCAGAGGAGGAGGCAAGGACTAAGTGAACAAAATGCATGTAAAACAGAACCGTGCTTCGTGCACATGGGTGTTTGATCAGTTACCTGCTTGGTCTCTGAAGGCATTTGGCTTCACTTCTGCTGGAAGATGTGAATCAAATTATGCTGTTTCTATTATCTATCTATGTATCTATCTATGTATCTATCATCTATCTAGTAATTTCTCTGCTATATGTTGTTTGGTACTTCTGGATTTAAAGGTGGGATTCTGAACAAATTTAGAAACTCTTCCAAATATTCTTTTATTAGCTAGTCCATCCTTTTTGGAGGATGTTATAATGAGTAACATTAGACTTTCGCCCTTGCTGAGTTTTGCCATGCCATCCATTGATCTTGACCTCCTGTGAGGTCAAAATATAACGTGTTTTCATACTTGACTATATTCTACTGCTAGTTGTTGTCTGTCTTTGCTCTTCAACTACTAGAGTGTGAACTCAGTTACAGTTTTCTGTTCCTAAATCCTGTAGCATTCCTAGCATACCGCAGACAATAAATCGCTCATGGGTTGAATAGCTGACGTTATTGCAAGAAAACAGTGAGTGGCTCTTCTGAAGGCAGATCCAGTAGCATCCAGGTTCTTACAGGACAAATCTTTCATAATCGTGTCATTGCTGTCCCTTCATTCATCCATCCATCTACCTGTTCCTTCATCTACCAATCCACAGCAACCACTCATAGAGTGTCAGCTGTCTGTCATATTCTCAGCCAGGAGGTTGGAGCCCCAGATGCTGAGGAATGGTGGAATCACACACCATGGAAGAAAACGAAAGGCCTGGCACATATGATGTGTAATTTGCTACTTTGCATCTGAGAGACTGGTGGGTGAGAGAATGAAATCAATATTTCTAAGCTCAGGTAATTGGCTCAAGTAACAGCTAATGTGTAGTTTTTCTGTCCTAGTCTTTCTATTTTTTCCCTTTTGTTGTGCCTATTTTCTATCCCTAAGCACAAGCCACGTCTTACTAATGTGGTAACAATATACAGGGCTGGCCTGCAGAGTCCATGGAATTGGGTTTGTCTGGAACATTCTGTGGTACTTACTTTCTAAAGAGTTTATAGGTGGGATTTTTTTCTTGCCGTAACTGAACCATAAATCGCAGTCCTTTTGAGGGCTATGGCTTTGTCGCTGGCTTAACCCCGCTCTAAAGTAGTTCCATTTCTAAATCACACTTGTGTACTGAAAATTATATCAGTTCCTTGAGATTTGGGCAGAAATGTTGTTTGGTTTCTTTCAAAACCAGGGCAGGACTTGCCTCACCCATGTTTACCAGCCACTAACAAAGGAGGACAGGAGTGGGCCCACCACATCCGTATTGGGCAAAAAAACTCACAGCGGGTGTCCAAGAGAAGGTCTTAATTCACTTTAAAAATAAAAAAGAAAGAAAACGACTTGCTTATAGAGTGCCTTTTGACATTGATATGGTATGAATAATCATATAATGTTTTTCTTTTTCGACATTCTCTTTTCCAATATTATCTTGATGCTAATTTTTGGGGGGTGTGTGGAATAGATTTCCCCTTTTGTTGTTTGAACAGGAAAAAATCTTATTGTAAAAGCACTTTATTGTCTTCTCTTTTTTTGAATGGATAATGATTGAGGCTAAGAATGTATTCAAATTGTTGCAGAGGGCTTGAGGGATCTTACTAAGAAGTTTAGTAGTGCTGAAAAGCTCTCCTCCTGGTAGGATAAGACGCTCCATGTAAGCGAGGGTCATTTCTGCTCCCCTGCTTCCTCTCTGCCCAGACACACCCCCAAGTCTGCATGGCTGGGACCTCACAAGGTCATTGCAGAGACTAGGACCGGGAGTGAGTGACGGCGCTGGATAACTGTCACCTTTGTCCGCACCTTTTCATGCACATGCGCAAACAGACGGAGCGTCCCTTGGATGCCCATTGCCTGGGGCCTCTCCAGCACTTGTGCTCAGTACCTTCTCTTTAATGTTTATTTTTTAAGTAATATTTTTCATATTAATAAAGTCATGTTTACTGTAGAAAAATGAGAAAATATGGTTGGACCAAAAGGGGAGAAAGGCCAATAATCCCATCATCCAGATAAAAAGCACTATTAATGCGTGTGTGTGTGTGTGTGTGTGTGTGTGTGTGTGTTTAGAGAGATGGAGACAGAGACAGAAATACAAAGAGAGAAAAAGAGAGACTTTTATCTCTGCCTGTTTTGTTTATTATTTTATTCCCATCTAGAATAATGTCTGACACGCAGTAGGTGTTCAGTAAATATTTGCTGAAAAAAATAAATGGATTCAAGAAGATCTTAGAAGTTTCATCCTCCAGAAGTTCTTACATACCACCTGGAGAGACATCTTTTTTACTATTATTATTATTATTATTATTATTAGTTTCAGGTGTGCAAAACAACATAGTAATTAGACATTTATATACCTCACAAAGCGATAACCCCAATAAGCCTATTACCCATCTGACACGGTACATAGGTATTACAATAGTATTGATTATATTCCCTATGCGGTACTTTATATCTCGTGACTATTTTGTTTTAATTATAGTTAACATTCAGTATTATTTTATATTAGTTTCCGGTATAAAGCATAGTGGTTAGATATTTATATAATTCATGAAGTGATCCCCCCGATAAGGAGAGACATCCTAAATGTGTGGCCAAAACCACTTTCACTCACGGTGCACACCTCCCCACACTACCACGTTCCTTAGAGTCTTGTCCATTAGCCTTTTAGCCTTCCTCTTCTGGTATCTTCCCTTCTTTGGAGGAGAGGAGTTCTTGTAAGCTCAGTTTTCTTTTATGTCAAGTTATACTACGTCTCCATGTCCTGTCATAGTGAAAATGATAATATTCAGTGTTCGTCATATATTTCTGCAGTAAGGTGTCCCCTAATCCATGTAAATAAATGTGTTTTTTTCTAATACAAGAACTAAAGTGTCCGTTCTATGAAGCCACAAGTTAAATTTCAGCAATATTTGCCTAAATTGTGCCTTCTATCATTACCAAAATATGAAAGGAAAAACAAAACAAAACAAAAAACTGAAAATTAGTGAAACTTGATCCACAAAGCCAAGTGGAGGGCCTCCATTATAGTGAGCCAGTGCACGGACTGTCCTTTAGAGCAACATGAGCGGCCAAATAAAGGGCTCTAAATCGGACTGTGGGGCTCTAGCTGGTTTGTTCTGCTTGGAAGTCAGGGAGTGTTGGTTGGATTCCAGGCATCCTGGGCAGGAGTCACAGCCAATCCCCAAAGAAACAAGAGAATAGTTTTGGCTTTCACCAAGACAAATGCCTACGTGTAGCCAGGGCGAGGCATTTATGGCTTTGTTGTCATGGCCTCAGGAACTTGAAGCTCTCTTGAGTAGCTTTCTGAACAGATGAGATACAGACCAGCAAGTGCAAATCAATATTAACTCGGAGTCAACTCATTTTCTTGGCGTTTGGAGAATGGTTTTGAGAAGATTCTGTGGCTTTGTCTAGGATCCGTGGGAAAGTGATCTGTGATCCATTAGCAATGTCTGTCATGGATTTGGGAGTGGGAAGGGGACACGTATGCCAGCTGCTTGTCATCCTTGGCATAGACAAGTGACTGTGCTCAAAAATGGTATTTTATTTTATCATCCTTGAAAAAAGTGTGCTATAAAGGGCCCGGTGATGAGGGTGACCATATGAGTTTTTACCAAGTTAGAATACTTTTGAGAGTGAATGGGTTGCTGTTATCCTAGTACAACAGGAGTAAACAGGACCCACGACACTTTGTTCATTGCAAACAATCCTTAAATGGAAAGCGTGCCTTTGGTACGTCCTCACCCTGAGTTTCAGGGGCCACTTGGGCAGGATCTCCCTTTCCACTGTGCTCAGCAATATTTCCAAGGAGCCCTTTGATTGAGGCGTGTTCATCTCAACTCCCCAACATGACAATGAATAACCCAAGCACCCACCCACTTTTGTCCTCAGCGCACTATGCAGAGGGGCTCACAGTGAGAGCTCCATGGCTGGGTGACTTTTCTGCCAATGCTGACAGCCTTCTAGGGCATGTTCAATACTGGCTTCTGCTCCCCCTGATGGCAGAACCATCAAATCCATCTACTTGTTTTGTTTTTCCAAATAGCAGGGTTGCCTTCCCGCTCCCTGTGGTGTAAATGCCCGTGCAACTTGATCTGAGAGAGGTAGCTTTTCAAAAACTGAGCCCCATAAGCTTTCACCTGAGATCTGCCGGCCATTATTGTCTACTGGGCGCTCATACCATGTGCCATAGGCCAGGAGTGAATGAGTGTAGAAGTCTGTTTACTGAGCATGAAAGAGTTGGGATTCCCTAAGTATGCCATTTTTTTTCCCTTTGTTGAAACTCTGGATCTACTTTTATTCTCAAGAAGGTCCCCCCATTCTTTAGGTTACCGTGAATGCATTCAGGCTGTGTGAAACTAAAGTCACAAATTAAAACTGATGCAATGGGCGGCTGACTCTTGAGTGCAGAGATTCCTTCTTGGAAATGTCTGGTTGGCTGTTTTCCTGGTAAGCTTGTTGACCTTGCTCAGGCAAGCCACCTGGGAGTGCTGGCCCCATTTCCCAGACTGAGCATCAAAATATTAGATCAGACCGATAATGTACTTGGTCTGCCTCAATGTGATCATGTTTTGTTTTGTGGGTAGTGGTGTTTAGTTCAGTTGCCAATATGAAATGAGCGTGTTGGAGTCAGAAGACTTGGATTCTAGTCCTGACTTTCCACAAATTATCTGTGTGAGCGTACACATGTCACTTCCCCTCCCTGCACCCCATTCTTCATCTATAAATTGGGTGGGTGGATGAGATCAGTGGCTCACTATAATGCAGCCCCTCCACTTGGCTTTATGGATCAAGTTTCAGTACTTTTTGTTTTTGTCCATCGTTGTTTTTCAAAACATAACATAATCCCAACATAGATTGCTGAAGCCACTCTCGAAGCCAAAATAAGGCCCAGACTAAGCAGAGCTCGTGGAGCTTTCCCTTACTTCTGACTCTGACCGTCAGGCTCTTCTTCAGGGTCTTCCTGACTCTGCCCCCAAGTAGGAGACTCTGTGAGGTTTCTCTCCTGCCTCTTGCCTTCTGGCCATCCTTCTGGGTAGGCTGTTCCCTGCATGTAGGCATTCCTGGCAGTGGGTGGGTAGGGAAATTAAAAGGAGATGAAATTTAAATCTCTCCAGTTTGCTGCTTGTCAGCAGCTCTGATCACACGCTTGTTTGGGGCGGAGGTTGAAACCAAAGACACAGAGAAGGTTTTAGGTTATCCGTGCTTTGCAATTCCAAGGTTAGGTTTTCTGTGCATTGCAATTCTGGTGGGGCTGGGCTCGATGTGCCAGGAGCGTCTGGTGTGGGCTGACTGTCCTCATCTGTATCTCTCCAGCACCGCCTCTAGGACAATGGGTCCCAGACCCGGAATATCACTTAGGATAACCCTGAACTTGGGGTACACTGGTGCCTTGTCAGCATTTATTAAAATGAGCAGCAGCCCCAAACATGCAAACAAGATGGAAGTGATTTCGTTGAGTTTATTTCATATGTGGTTCTTCGTTTATATTTCATTCTTAAATACATGCAACAACTCTGTGCAGTAAGGTTTACTGTTTCGAAGTTGTTTCCTTGCTTATCCACCTCCTGGTGGAACTGAATGTGCCTTGATTGTCAAGAACGGTGTTCTTATATGTGCATTTCTTGGCCCCGATCAGTGACACATAGTAGGCCCATTGACTGTATGTTTGTTTTCTGTGAGGATAGGTGAGTGACTGAGAAAATGAAGCTCTCAGGCTTAAGTTACTGGCTTAGCAGTAAGTCTGGGGTAGGCATCTGTCTCCTCAAGCCCCCCTGACTCCGGAGTGAGGAAGGCATTAGGTTGTGATTCCAAAGTCTCCATCTTCACAACATTTACCTGCAGTCCCTCGTGCCCTCTCCTAAGTGTCCCTGGCCCTGGGCTGCCCTGCAGGCTTTCTCCACCCCCAGCATTGCCCCGTCCCTGGCTCTGCCTTCCAGGAGAAGCTCTCAGTGGGGATCAGGACGTAAGTGTTCCATAGAAAATTGGCATCCTGCTCTGATGTGTATCTTTGGGACTGTAGGCTTCTCTGCACAGTGGTTCCCAAACCTGTTAATGATAGAGTCCTGGGCCATACCCCAGGTCTACTGAATCTGGATTTCTGGAGATGGATGCCTGCCTGTGCAGGTGGTTTTTAAAGGAACAGATCCTGCCTTCCTAGCCAACTTCGTCTTCAGCTAAGAGCCCCCAGGAAATGACTGTTAGGGTCACATGGGCCAGTTTACCCTCTCCAGCCCCTGCCATGCCAAATCCCACTGTGACACTTTGGGTCATGGTTTTCCCCCACTTGGAAAAGTTTTTGCTTCAGCTGCCTCTATTTCCATTGCAGGTGGCCTTTGGAGCCCAGCTCATCCTCCAAGTCCCTTCTTTGCCTTGAGTAGCTCACCCTTGCTTTTTCCTTTTCTGAACTCTGCTAGCTCCTGTGGCAGATCCCTACAGGTTCACCTACAGAATGCATGTCAGTCATTCAGTAAGTAGTTGGTGAGCAGTTGTGTTATGCCAAGCACTCATCTAGATGTGGGGACACTACAGTGGACAAAACAGACCAAGACCCTGGCCCCGTGGAGCGCACAGGCTAGTGGAGGAGACAGGCAGAAAATAATGAACAGATACATTTATAATGTAAGGTAAGGCCTGCTAATGACAGGTGCTAGGAGGCACCCAAAGGGGCGAGGAGCTGGATAACTAGGGGTGCCATCCTAGGTAGGGTATTTGGGAAGGCCTGAGTGAGTGACGTGCTGGGGGGATCCATGTGGGTCCGAGCCACAGGTTGTTTCAGGCAGAGGGAACAGCAAGTACAAAGATCCTGGCCAAGGGCGTTTTTGTTGTATTCAAGAAAGAGCAAGGAGGTCACTTCCTAGCACCTAGCGGGCTGCTGGGTACTTGGTTGGCACTCAGTTAATACCCGAATGACTGTGGCTGGAGTGAAGATGAGGGGGAGAGATAATCAGGAAGAGGGTTATATATGTACCACTTTGAAAGTCACCGTGAGGACTTTAGATTTTATTCTAAGTATGATAGATGCTATTTGGTGCCTTGAGTAGAAGAGTACTATGATAAAAATGTACGTTTCTCCAGTGTGGAGAATAGAATACTCATATGACAGGTTAAGGCAGAAACAGGGAGACCAGTCTGGAGGTTCCTGCGGGTCTAGGGCTCGGGACGTGGACTAAGGTGACATGAATGCAGACAGTGAGAAGAAATTGGCCTCGGGACGCGTTCTGAGAGTAGAAGCTGTGGGTTTTGGGGTGGGAAGTCAAGTCTGAATTCCAAAACTTTTCGCATCAGCAGCTGAGTAGAAAGATGATGCTAAATCCATGTCGTCACTAATTTTCTGCTTGTCAGTTTCCTTTCCATGAGGGCAGGGACGATGCCATCTATAAGGGCAAACCCCTAGCAGGGGTCTGGGTCCCAGCTGGTTCTGCATTAAATAACGGAGTCCACAAGCAGCCGGCACTGCCGATTAACACACAGTCTAAATTCCATTCTGTGGCATCAGCATCCGAGGAGGTGGTTTGCATGTTCACATTGCAGGGGATTTTTGTGAGGGTGGCCCCCTGTATCACCTGGTTGTCATCAGGGAGTTAAGGTGCCGCCTCCGCTTCTGCAGGAGTTGGGATGGGCGAGGAGGTGGGAACAGAACCCAGAAGTTCAGCAGCCCAACCTTTCTCTTTCCAAGTTTATACATCTTTGTGGGAGGGGTCCTTCCTGTACCCTGCACACCCTGGAGCTTCTCTGCCTTTGCAAATGTTCATCTTGTTCTCTCTTGAGCATTTCTCTTACTTTCCTTCTTCACTCGTCAAAACACCGCTCCCCCGTCCTCGAAGCCCATTCCAAATGCTGTTTCTTCCATGTAACTTTTCCTGAGATGCCAGCCAGAGGCGGTTTCTGCCTCCGCTGAACCCAATAGTGGTTTATGCCTTGTGTATGACGTCATCTTCTCCAAGGTTTTACCCCGTCCTTTGAGCCAGAATGCCCACAGTGAAGTGACAGGCCTTAATTATCTTTGAGTCCCTTCCCCCAAGGCCCCAGCACAGTCTCTTGAACCCAGTAGGCATTTGCTAAATAGTATTCAAATTGAAACTGACTTCCTTTATGACTGATATTTTCAGCAGCTGCAGGACACTTGTCTTTTAAAGGAGATTTAGGTTAAGAATCAAACAATCAAATGTCTACGATATGTCAGATGGAGAATATGAGTAAATGAAGTGGGACAAGTATAAAAAAATTTCTGATAGAGACGCCATCCTCAGAAAGATTTCACTTTCTTTATAACCCTTTAAAAGACGGTAAGAGGCAATGGCTGCAGGGTTCGTGTTGGGAGTCTGTAGGCCGTGGTGCAGACTGGGGTGAGCCATAGAGCATGTGTCTGGCCATTCATCTGAAGGTGACAACCAACGGGACAATCTTAGGTCCAGTCATTGTCACAGTATTCCTGGATAATCTGATTTGCCAAGAGAAGTTGCAACTTCAGGCTTTTTGCCCGGAAAATTCCGATTTCTAGATGTTGGCAAATGATTTTTTTTTTTTTCCTCCCCCAGCCAGCACCACTGGGAGGGCCTGGCTACCAGTTTAGGACCTCTGATTTACCTGTTAGGCTTTCTCCCCCTGAGGGAAATAAGTAAATTTATTTTAAAATCTTCAGGAGATCTAGCTGCTTTTCAGTAAAAGGAGGATGTTTGCATCTTGTTTTTATTCTCTAGCATTTGCTTTCCATTGTCCTGCTTCCATCCAAGTGGGAACCCCAGGGTTACTATTATTAATTTGTGCCTGAATCCCAACTTCGTGTGGCCTAAGCGCTTCTGTAGCTTTCCTTGAACTCTGTGTAACGAGCTTTTTATTTTCCTCCAGGAGTGGTTTAAATGGAGGCTGCCGTCTTCTGCAAAGCATAATTGGTTTTAAATTGTAGGTTTAATAATAATGATGTTGAGCTTAATGTAATGCCTTTCATCCCCTGCTGGCAGCACTTGGCAACCAGTCACTCATTGATCTGCATACTCTCCTCAGGAGGGGACAGCTGTTAGGGACCTGAGTCCCCCACGCTCCATCCTGATAGGGATGAAGGGGTCCAAATGCCTCCTGTAGCCATGGGCACTGAAGGAGAGAGAGGACGATGGACTTCCCTTTGTGCCCAGGCTTGGAGGGTCCAAGGTTGGACTGTCAAGGCTCTTGGTGTCTTTCCCTTCTTTTGTCACCTTTGGGTCACCCCACAGCTAATTAGGAATTCTGTTGGAAGACCAGCAGAGGAACTCAAATTCCACAATCTGGCTTCTGTGTCGAAGGTTTAATTGGAAGGAAGTATTAATTTAATTGGCTGCCATTAGGCTCCTGGCTTCTTTTTGTATTTTAAGTAACTTTTTCTTGTATTCTCTTACCATGGCCAATAGAACATGTTCTGAAATGATTAACCCTTGTAGTTTGGTCTCTCGAAGTGAAAAGAGCTCGGGTTCAGAAGTCGAAGAGCCTAGATTCTGATTATGACTCTTTCTAGAATGATCTATATAAACTTAAATGGGAGATTCACCTCTCATGGCCTCGTTGCTGTGCTGGATAGATGAGTAGGTTAAATTACACAACCATAAAAGTCCCTTCTAGTGTTTGCAATGGATGACTTAAGTATTTCTGTGAAATGACCAAACTCCTCCTTAAACAAAATTTGGTGTGTTTCAAAAGTCAACAAAAATACCAATCTACATATGTTATACAACAGACTAACTGAGGCTTGGACAAGTGAGGGCTTGTTCAGCGAAAACTCAGTATTTATGTTATAAAAAGCGCAGAGAAGGATGTTGGCGTTGTGTGATGTGGGGCGTCCTGCTTGAAAATTACAGGCAGGACCGTCAATGACAGGGTAGCAGTAGCCACAGCCGACTGACGACCGCCCTTTGGAGATTTCCCAGGGTCCACCCTGTGGACAAACCACAGATGTTCAGATCTTGTGGTCTCGTTCACCATCGATGACAAGCAGCTCCTCATTTGTGTTGGGTTCTGAACTGCTGTGGCTTCGACCACCATTTCTGGATGGTTTTTTGTTTTTGTTGTAGATGGGAGCAAATTATAACGTAGGAAGAATGGCGGGGGGTGAAAACGGAAACATGAAGCCTGAAAAAGTTTCTCTGGGCTTGCAAATCTGCAATGGCCATTTTGACCAGTGTTTTGGAGGAAGTGGTGCTTGCAGAGTTTGAAGGTTACACATATAAGACACTCTATTTTGTATAAATGTCACCTATAGAAACCTAATCAGACAGCTGCTTTCTTACTTCCCTCTCTCCTCTGAGCACACTTTGCTCCTGGAGGCTCCAAGTTCATGTATAGATTTTAACTATCTATATCACATTCCGTTTTTTTTTAATCTTTAGGTGGTGTGCTATAATTTTTTACAGAGGAAAATGGATAACAGAAATTAACAGGTTTTGTTCTCTCAAAGTAAACATTCTTAAAAAGGGCTGTACCTAATGTGAATGATAAATTCATTGGGAAGGGAAATTGTGCCCCCCTTTTCCAAAAATAATTTGCCAGTCTCTCTGTGAAATGGAATAATAGCTTCTAAGTGGCTGTTATTCGCAGCTGATGAAGGTAGCCTGCCCTGGCTGTGCAGTGACAGAAGGGAGAGGGAGGGTGGGCAGAGGGAGCTGCAATAAAAGGGTGTGTATTTATTGTGCTGAGGAGTTAGCCGTAAACAACTGTCCATATTGACTCCAATTCTGAGAATTAGGGTCCAAATTTTGGGGTCTGGGTATTGGCTACAAAGACTAACATGTTAATGCCTGTAATTAGACCTCCAGATGAGCCCAGGGCTCTAAGAAAAGGTTGGCTCTGATGGAGAAAGACAAGGGCAGCACTCAGAGAAGATGGATTGGGGGAGGCAGTGCAGGGACAGGTGGCCGGGTGCCTCCAGGACCTGGCGTGTGTCTGCATGTGCCTGGGCAGTGCCCAAGGTCATGTGCTTCCCCTTGACACAGCCTTGAGAATAAGGCCTTGAGTGAAGGTGGGGTTGAGAAAATTTCTGAGTTTTCTAAAGGCCATTGTACACTCTGAGAAAGAGCCAAAGGACCATTTCCGATTCTCTCATCACCACATACCCAGCACCGACCACCCAATATTATTGTTATTTACTATTTGGTGGATTATTAAATAAATGGAAGGGAGAGAGGCGCTTGGGAAGACCTCACACCAGTCCTGACCAGCCATTCTCTCAGCACACAAGGGGTCGTGTGGCCACTGCAGGGCTGATGGCCCGGCCAGCAGCAGGGCTACTCTACTACTTGGTGGAGTAACAGACCTCTTCACATACTTGAAGCAGAAAAATAATTTATTGGAAGGATATTGTGCCCTTCATGGAGCCAATGGGGAACTGAAGATAGGAAGGGAAGAATCAAGGTGGACTGTAGGACGACAGCCAGGGTCACTTACAGGGATGGTCTGGGGCACACTGGGCCAGCTCAGCACGAGGGCACTACCCAGTACGTCATCCTGCTCCTCTGGCCTCTCCTCTCAGTGCTGCTCCCCATGTGGAGGGCTCCTCCTAAACGGCTCCTCATTTACACGTCATCCCTCAAGACCCAAAGTCCAGGGTGAGAGGTCTGATGCCTCAGCCACTCTTGAACTTGGGTCCTGACAGTCCCTTTTAATGGGCAGTAAGCCTGGTGGGAGGCGGGGCCCAGTCTTACTAGTGGAGAAGCCCCTCTCCAAAGATGGAGCGGGTTGGCCTTGCTGGGTGGCCAAGCCAAACACACAGTGTCCCCTGGGGGCAGGAGTTGAAAGAACCCTCAATGCAGTGAATAATCCCGTTAATTAAGCAAATACAAAGAGAGAAAAACACCCCTGGTATAGATTTGAGAATTTTATTTTTGTGTCAAATCAGAGTGGACAAGGGCCAGCAGATTACAGGGTGTTCAGAATATGTGAATGGCAGTTCCCAGGGGCTCTGACAGCTAATTGGCTGATGTGACTCTCTGCACATTCTCAGGGAAAAGTCTCAAAGTGAAAGGGATTGGCCAAGGTAGTGTTGTCACGGGCTCAGCCCAAGCCAGAACACTGACATGTGTTTCTGTGTCCAAGCAGGTGATTCCCCACCTGCAACATTAGCTCTAACTCTGTCCCTTTCCTTCCTGCTGAGCCGCCAGCCGTGCTGGGCTGGTTTTCTGTGGGTTCCCCATTGGGAGGAGGGGTCAGGGGGCCTGTCAGCCCAGCCTAATGCCCCACAAAGTGCTCCGGCTTCTGAGGATGAATTAACTCTTGTTTGTATTGCACCGTTAATTCCAGCTGCTGTCTGTCTCCCTAATTCATTCACATGTCTGGTCCCTTCTGCCCACAGCAGGACTGCCCAGGCCAGGGGCTCATCTGTTCTGTGCGTCTTGTCTGCCAGTCTGCTGGCAACTCTCTCCAGAAGCCCTCTGGGTTCTCAGACGTCTCCCTCAGGAGGTAACTCCTCCTGCCTTCAACCACACTGGATTCTAAACTTTCCCAGGACCCGGGCCTTAACGCATTTGCAGTTTATAGCTTCGCTGAGCCTGCCACTTAGTAGGGCTCAACAAATTTTGTTCAGTCAATGAATGATTCGAGTACCCTGGAAGGCTATCTGCCTTAAACCACACCTGGCCACTGCTGGGAAGAGTGACACCTGAAAGTCTATCCAGTAGAGGTGGAGTTGGGGTCGGGCAGCCCTTCAGCGCAGGTTGCTGCAGAGCTCGGCAGATCTACGGAGCCTAGAAACAGACCACAGAGGAGAGGGCCCAGGCTCTGGCCTGGAGTGCAGCATGCCTGGGCGTGGTGTTAGTGTGGTTACACGCGCGCTGGGCTGGAGAGGTCTAACAGGGGAGATGAGACATGACGGGAGGGTGATGGGGTGGGCGATGGGAAGATGTAAACTTCTTCACACATGGGCCCAGGACAGGTCTACCTGACATAATCCCATAATTGTATATCATCTTTAAGTTGACTTTCCCAAAATGTGCTCCTTGGAAGAGTCTGCCTTCCTCCTTCCCGTCCTCAAGTTAACCTACCTCTTCCATCTTCTCTCTCCAGAGGCAGACGGGCAGAGAGGGCACCCCCAGGTGGGTAAATGTATCCATTTCTGAATCTACCCATGTCTTCCCAAAGTATGCAAAGTGTGTGGTCTCTGCCTTAGGAGCAAAGTGGTCGAGTAATAAAGTGTCAGAGAAAGAATTTTGCTCTTCCCCAGCAGCCTCCCACCTCTTCCTCCCGCGTGTTCCCTGGTTACAGTATGTTCCTGGTCCTGCGTGACGGTGTACCCCACTCCTTCCTCCTCCTCCACCCCAGTTTTCAGCAGCTTCTCACCCTCTCTGTGCCATTCGCTCTGCCCCAGTTCTAACCCCATTAGTAAGAATCTTACAACCCAAGATCGGTGAGCCCCCACGCCAGCACTTATAATTACTCATCATCCCTCACCTCCCTGTGTGCCCACCCACTCCCCCACCTTCGTACTCTCTCATTCCATTGTTGTTATTTCTGGGTGCCTGGGAGGGAACAGCACGAACTAGCTGCTGCTGAATCAACGTGTATTGGGGACCACCCTACTCATGTATTTTAAAAAGGATGAGTTTGAACAGCTGTTAGTGCACACACCCAGGCTCTTTAAGGAAGCTTCAGAGGGGAGTGAAACTTCCTACTACAAAATAAAAGATCAGTTCTTTATTCCTTCATCTAAAAACTTTGGTTTAGCCTGATTTGCTGGCCCTCTCGTCTGAAGCCCAACATGTGGTCCACGGAAACTTGTTAGATGCTTCTGAAAGGGGAGGAAGGGAAAGAGAGTATAGTTTGTGAAAATACCATGAAACAAACCTAAAATCTGTTTACTGAGGGACTTCTCAGAAGCATTAATATGTTATATTTGCTGAGGACAGGGAGCATGTCTCTGTTGTTTATTCCATGCCTAAAAATAAAAGATGACCAAAAGTGAGTAAATGCAGCATGAATTTCCAAGAGGGGATATGGTTATGGCATCTTCTAAACTTAGGAATCTACATTTGCAGAGCATCTCCCAGCAGAGGTTTGAGGACATCCTGTTGTAGGCAAGTGAAAGGAGGGATGGGGAGAGTGTTTCTTGGCCATTATTTCATCTTAAGGAAGCAGACCGGAAGTGGAGGAATGTCTTAATGTCTTAATGGATACAGTAGCCATTGGGTTGGTGGCTCTTATGTTGAACTCAGGCACAATTTCATTAAAACATACATTTTCCGAGCATCTAGAGTGATGAACTCACTGTAATTCTTAAGAAATATGCAGATAACATGCTAGGTGCTTGAACAATAGTGAACCAAACACAGTTCGTGGTGTGAAATAACTTCAGGAGTTTCCATGATTGATCAAGCCTGGAGGAACAATCAGAGAACAATACAAGGCAGTATATGATTGTGAGTCAAGGAGTACGATGCCCACAGTTAAGTGCTATGAACAGTTAAAAGAAGAGAGAATTGGGCATGCCTAGGGGTATCATGAAGACATTTGGGAGAAAGTGGGACCAGAAATGGATGTTTAAGAATGGGATGGATATGGATTGTAGAGCAATAGAAAGCCCAGAGGAAAAAAGGGGAGACATGTCTAAAAGTCCAGAGGTTGGGATAATCTTAGACATGTTAGGTAGGAAGATATGGCAGAGCCTCCTGCTAGAGATGTTCTAAAGGTAGTTGGAAATATTATGTTGAAGTTTACATGAGACATCGCAGAGAAGGAAAACAAGAGAGCTAAGGGCTCAAAACTGCCCCCAGTACCTTCTTTCATTCAATTACAAACTAGGGTTGGGTTGGAGTAGTAGAGGAATGTTGGGGTCTGTAGCTCTGGGAAAGCTGGAGGATTGAGTTTGTGGACGACTTGAAATTTACAGTGGGAGAGTATGAAGCAGACGTTAAAGGATCAAGTATACGAGCCAAAAAGACCTTATGGAAACTTCCAAAATCAGCATCTCTGGGATTCTGGACATCTGGATTGTAAATAGGCATCTGATGGGATTCTATGTACATGATGCCTTGAAGACCATCTCTCTCTGCTGACCAAATGTTAGGCCAATCAGTTGACTGTTATAGGAGAAATCTCGCTTAAATATTAATAGCCCACCAATTCATGCCTTCTGGCTTAATATGCAATTTCTTACTTTTTGGAGGTGGCTGAAATTAACTCATTCATGATTTTTCATGGTACCAACAGTTCTGAGCAGTTGTGTTGAGGCATCCTGGCCAGTTAATACTCAGACAGAGCTTCTGGATATCTGTCATACAAGTTAATGATTTTTAATTTTTAAAGCCATGAGCAAAATAACAGAATAAACTCTACTTATATATATTTAAAGACCAGGTTGACTCAGCAGCAGTCTGACCACATTCTCTTGATTGTACATTAGGTTAAGATATGAGCTGAAGGTCCTCACGTGAGTGTGCTGGGGCCAAGGCCAGACTGGGGACCTGACACTTGGAAATCACTGGCACGATATCCAGATAAGGTGCAGAGAGCCCAAGAAGCACAGGCCATGGGCCAGAGTCAGAAGTCAATGCCAGTAGGCACAGGCAGCAAGACAGGGTGCTGGGGGTCTGGAAGGCACACAACTGAGCGAGACTGATTCTTACTGTAAGAGTTTCACAACTCTTTGTGCTTCTTTGAGGGCCAGGTGCTGCCCGCAGTGAGTCAACCTTCAGCAGTCTTCAAGGCCCAGCTCTCTGTTGGTCTGACGACCACCATGATGGTGAATGACGGAGAGGACATGCCTCAGCCGAATGACTCATGTTCACTTGCCCAAGCTAAATTCATGACCTCATCACTTAGATGGGATCTGCCATCCTGCACAGTCACTCCCTCTGATGCCAGAGGAGGCCTTTCCCTCCCTTTCGTGTGACTATTCAACACTTGAACTCATGCACAGTTGTGTATCAACTTCAATGGAAGCCACGTGTCATGGTGGTTATTGAGTACAGCTGGCTGAGTGCAAACATTCGCCACAAATCAAAGCTCATTAGATGGAAGCCGTAAATAATACCAGGATCTGAGAGGGAGGAGATTGTAAGTCAAGTGCTGAATTGGAGAGATAATCCAGTCTGCGCTCTCTAGTGTCCTTCCCACGTGGAGTGTTCGCTTTCAGCTGTTTAAGCTTGGCCTGACATTTATAGGCATTTTTCAGCCCCCTTCTACTGTCTCCCACCCTTCTACCACACACTTTCCCTCAGCAATGAGCAAACTGGGAATAATTTGACTTAAAATCAAGGTGGAGCTCAGTAGAGCGGGTAATTAAGAATGTGATTTTTTAAAGCACTTAAGGGGTTATGAGAAATCAGAAATGTCTTTTTCGTTTGAATAAAGTTAGTGGTTTGTGAGGGCAGTGACTGAGACGTCACTATCTGTGTTCTCAGAAGCTGAGGGGCTCCAAGAATAGCCCTCAGTAACTGTTAGTGTCAGGATGAACCTTGCCAGCGTCAGCATGACCCTGGCTCCTCCCCACCGAGCACCTCCATGCCAGCGGCTGCAGCCCCTCCTGGCTCTCTGCTACCAGCTGTCAGGATGACCTGCTTCCTAAGGAACGTGGGCCCCAGGCTTCCTGGCCAGCCCCCAGCCTGCTGCACTTCAGCCCCACAGCTCTGCCCTTAAGGGCAATGCGGTCTCTTGCTTAGAGCAGACCAAAAGGAAATAAAGAAACTCACCAACCACCAACAACTACCACCTACCATAAAGAGAACGATGTGCATGAGCCATATTGAAGGAAAAGAACTAAGAGGGATAGGACCACTTTGGCACGTTCTTCATATGAATTTTAATGACCCTGTATGCTCTCAAATATCATTTAAAACTAGGAACGTGGAAACTTTGAGGAGAACTGAGAAGGAGTGACATCAGCAAGAGAGTAGAATAGAAAGACTCGGACCCTCCTGTCCCCAAGGAAGATGTCGACTCAACTACTGTACATGGACCCAGTCCCTGTGTGAAAAATCCAATTAGGAGGTTCCTGCAACCCAAGTGAGCACGAAAGCAGTCGCATCAAAACTGTCATCTGACTACAAGTTGGAAATGGCCAACTACATGCAATGACTTCAAAGAATTTGAAAATAAAGGGAAGTCAGTCCACTGATAATAAAATACAGATGAATGTGTAACGGTTCACTGTGGACACCTCATGTGAATGGGGACAGTCTGGCCATGGAAAACTAAAGAGAGAAGCATTGAGGAAACAAGCTATAGAAGTCCAAGGCCAGCGCTTGCTGTCCACTCCCTCAGCACTTGTGCTGTTGGTGACCAGAGTGTCCGAGCCCTGGAGAGGAAGCTACTCCTTCCCCTCAATGGAAGGTGATCGTCCTTGCCCCCAAAATGCAGTGGCCACACCTCCCTCCAGTTGGGAGCTTCAGCCTTTAACCTTACACCCAAAAGCTAAAATTGGAAAAGGACTTTTTATTGCTTTCAGTGACACATTTTGAAAATGGTAATTTAAGTTATAACAAAGATAAAAAGCAATTTCCTGACCACCACTGCTCTCTCTCTTTTCCCTCTTCCTCTCCCGCCCTTTTCTCTGAAAAATGCAGCTCGAGAAAATATGACCCTGTGGAATAGTGGATGTGAGAAAGCTGTGGAGCCTGAGCTGAAAAGCAATTAGCTGTCCCCGAGCCGTCTCCGAGCAGGCAGAGGCACGTCCCCGAGGCAGGAAGACATCACCATGATTTAGTTCTGTGTTGGGTGGCTTGCTGACAGCATGCTGTGTGTCCTGGGGCCCCATAAGAAATGGCTGGCCAAGACTGAGGTCACCACTTTGCCCAGCTGGACCATATCTTTACAGTGACCGGAGGGTCAGTGAATGAGAAAGAGAAGGCCTACGCAGGCTATAACTTTGAATATGCATCCCACCATGAGCCGTTGCTCAGGGTTCAAAATGGTAAATTAAGGTTATGCCTGCTTGTTTTTTTTGCTGGCACTTCTTTATGTTTCAAAACAACCAAACTTCCTTTATCGTACTCTATCCCATAATGTGAAACTCAGAGGTCTACATCCGAAAGATGCTAATCAATAAATACAAAAAAAGAGTTCCATGGTCAGATGCATTTTAAAGCCCTGGTTTAAGCCTTAAACAGGTTACAACAGTACAGGACTTGTCAGAGACTTCCACGGGAATGGTGATTTGAGAAGAGTATGTCACAGACAGAAATTCTCAGGTGTATGTGATCGTGGAAGCCCTTTTCAGTAGGGTGGCTCTTAGAAGTGTCGTTCGGTAGAACAGTGTTGGCTGCTCTATGGCTGGTCCTCGGGTCAGAGGTCTTCACCGTCTCCGTCGATCTTTCACACTAGATGACTCAATACCTTGTATTCATTTCTCTTCTATATGTTGGTATTCTAAAGAAAGTGACCCATTTCGACCATGTTTTATAGAAGATTCATCTGCCAGCTTGAAGTAAGAGGAGGATTATTTAAAGGTTTCGGATGGCTTTATATCATGTGCTGTTTTAATGATGAGAAAATGGAGGCCCAGAGAGATGAGACAGTCGCCCACGATGCCACCACTGGCCGTCCAAGTGGAGCTGTGACCACTAGCTCAGTGCCCTTTCACAGGCCCCTCGCTTTTCCATGCATGATTTCCTTTGAGCCTAAGGACGTGGCTCCGGGCTTTTCCCCCAGTTTGTTCTTGATCCATACTTCTTGAGAGGATTTACACAGGTTCCTTGTGCCAGCTGTTGTTTAGCCATTTTCACATTCTCCGATTTTGAGCAGAGCAATTCCTTGCCAAATATTTTTTGGTAGCATATTTGAAGGCAAAGTGATAAATTGGGAACAACCAGATCCACTCCTTTGGAACACCTTCCTGACTAGCCCACGTTTTCACCTGTGAGGTTGGCTCTTCCTTCCAGTTGTCATCACATCTGGAGGCTTGCCCCTGCCAATGGCAAGAGGATAGGTGGTGCCAACAGCATGGAACCAGGACCTGGAGTGAGGTCTCTGTCCGCCACGTAGGCAAGGTTTCACCTCAAAGGGGACCAGCAACAGCACGCAGTGGTTCAGGCGAACAGTTGGCACCAGGGGCTCTAAAGGCTGGTGGAACTTTGTGAAGGGCAGGCTGGTAGGCGGGCTGGTGGGCAGCTTGCCACACATCTCAGCCATCCGTACAAGAGACAGAGCTGTATTCCAGATGCTGAAACGCATTTGAAAACTAGCAAGAGATAGATGAGGCTTCACTGGTTAGAACTGGGAGCGTGATCAGGACTTAAGCAGCGAGGAGGATAAATCGATGCCGTGTCTAAGGGTATGTATGCCACTGAGCAGCTCTCCAATCTTTCCTGCCAAATGTCACAATTGCACTGAAAATTACGGGTGGTTTTGAGCAGGGACAAGGGTGGAGGGCGAGAGGGATCCCATGGGCTCGCTTGGAGGGAGAAGGGAGAGGCAGAAGCTGAGAACCAGCAGCACCCTTTGTTCTCCCCATTGTGACACTGCCGTCCTTGTACTTACCTTCACTCGTACAAATTCTCTAAAGGTGAAACAAAGTCTGTTTTGTTCACCTTTGTGTTGCCTGAACACAGTGCTGCCCCAGAGCTGCTTGGTAACTACTTTCTGAATGAATGAATGAATGAATGAATGAATGAATGAATGAATGAATGAACTGGAACTATTTAACAGTAGTGGAGACTGAATTAGGTCTGCCCTGGAGGCAAGAGGCTCAAGAGCTGCATCCAGCCCTAATGTTGCTGGGGCGGTGCAGCTGGTGAGCCCCGCTCTGACACAATGATTTTCCAGACCCCACAGGCCTGTGTGGCTTGTGTTTGAGTCAGTGCTGACCAGACAGCCTGGCTGTGGGATGAAGCTGAACTAATCTGGATAGAAGCAAACATAGTTAGATCCAAGGCTGCAAGTCTGTTTCTATTTTGGACAATTTATCCAGTAAACATTTAGCAGGCTGTTTCACCTCACTGAGAATAAAAGGGAAGTTTTGGATAAGAATCCAAGAGCCAGAGTTTGGGCCAACAGTGACATTTCTAAAGTCCCCAACAAATGTTTTCCAACTACCAACTACAATCTGGAGTTTTGCTGTTAGAAAGGGGCAGCAGATCAGACATGAAAAAGTGCAGAGCCTCCAAGGTAAAAATAGGGGGGGGAGGGGAATCAATATCTACTTAATTTTGAATAGGGCCATGTTTCCGCCCAAGCTGGGTGTTTGGTTTTTATTTTTAAATCGTTCCTCCTGATACTTTAAAACTCTGTTGTGTTCTGATTCACTGAAGAGTTGGAAGGAGTCAATTAATTTTTAATGCAAAATGCAGAGTTTGGATGTGCGTGAGTGGGTTTGGAGTGTGGCAGGATTCCAGGCTGAGCTGAGTCTACAGTCATAGGACTCAGGCTGTGGGGAGGAACCTCGGGGGCACTTAGCTCATCTATAACATCTTGATTCTCGTTGATGAAAACTTTCAGACAAAATGCTAATACCTTTCAAGGGCCCAGACCTGGATTTTGTGTTTCTCCCTGTGCTCAGTGAAAGTCTCTTATGAGTCCCCCAGTGAAGTCTTTGTACCTCATGGGTCCTGGTCGGTCATTTCACCAAGACTTATGTGCTCTGGCAGGCGGATGCAGACTCTTCTTTCCTGAAAGATGAAAAGCATGTCATTGAAAATATTAGTCGGGCTCGAGGAAAAGCTTTGTGAGTTCTGCATAATCACAAAGAAAGAGAAAGTAGGTCACATTTGGAGCCTGTTCTGCTTGTGAAAGAAAAAGAAAAGAGGATGAAGAAGGAAGTGTCAGATAATTTCGTTTCATCACGGCTCCTTAAGCCACACTGATTTGTGTCAGAGCCTTGGGGTCTGACAGTGTCCCTGTACTTACTCTTGTGTCCGCCACAGGTTTGATGAAACCCTCCCCAGGTGGGCTCATTGAGGAGCTTGGGCCAACAGGGAGCCTGTGGAGTCCATGGATGGGTCCCTCACGTGTGCTTCAGAGAGTTTGATTTGCTGCTGAGTAGCAGGCATTTGGACTGGAAGAGAGTATTTGGGGTGGGGGGCTTCTCTGGGGTTGGGGAACCCATCCCGAGTAGTTGCCGTCTCAGGTAACACTACGGCACTCCCAGTGCCCAGTTCACTGGCTGCTGTTGGGTTAGGATTTGTAAACAGGACTAGAACACTCAGCAGGCCCAGAGGAAGAAATCCCCTGGTCTGTGGGGCTGTGGGAGTTTTTGGACCAGAGCAGATTCCCTGAGACAGGTGCTAACAGCAATGGCCGCCCCAAAACCGCCTGATAGAAACTGAACCTAGTGGCTTGGAGAGCTCTGCACACTTGCATGTAGAGGAGTGCTTTATGTACAATGTACCAATCCAGGGCAGTGTCTCTACTACAGCTCCAGCTTTCTTAGATTCTCAGTGTTAGGAAAAAAAAAAAAAAGTCAAGCATGCCACGGATGGCCTCAGCTCTGGGTCTTATCTTCTGTCTTTTCACCGTCTTTTACCTATACTTTTTATTTTTGAAGCACCACCTCATTTTTTGCAGGAGTTGTAAAATCTGCATTGTTAAAAATTTATTTATTTATTTTTGGTACAGAAGAGTGTGTTTGTTAGAGAAGCTTGCTGTTAAAGGAAAGACTGCAGTGATGCAATTTGTAAAGGGAAGAATTCTTTGGTTGTGCAAATAAGCACAATTGAATAGAACTGCTTGGGGATGAGCTTTGAGTCTAATGTATTTGCTGTTCATAAATTGGGAACTTTGGTGACAATAGGTCGAGTTCTGTCACTCTGACAAAAGAGGAAATAGTGATGTCAGGATTGTCTATTCATGTAACATTTAGAGCTCATGGTGGGGACCTCAGTCTATGTGCGGAGGCTGCAGTATATTTTGGTGCTTATCTTGTGTGTTACTATTTTGTCTCCCAAAGTTCCTTATCAGCATCATCAGTAACATTGAGTCAGGGCAGACTGTGCATGGGGCATTAAGTTTATTACAGTCTATTACATCCCAGGTTGATGTGGGTGTTTTGGCAGTTTCCAGGACCACCAGAGTCGATGCAGACTTGCATTGTATGGAGAGGCAGAGGATGCGGAGGTAAGACAGAGTCTGGCAGGTCTGCTGTTGGATTGGCCAGTGTCCATGGACAGGAAATCTGAGTCAACAAGGAGGCGAATACAGGTAGTGGAGCCAGGCCCCAAACTGAAAACTATTAGATCATTTCCTCACCAGCAAAAACGAGGGCTGTGGTAGACCAAAAAGATAGGATATTTCATGAAGCCAAGGTCAGCTGCCTGCCAAGTCCAAGGACAGTTGAAGCAAGAGTGGAGGTGGGTGTAAGTGGAAAGACCTGGCTCTTCCATTCAGTTCTGCCTGAACTTTGCCTCTCTGGACCTCACTTTCTTCTACCTCTTCGACAACATGGTTAGATTGGATGAGTAACTTTCAAACTTACTGTTTTTTAGGTACTGAAACCCTTTCTTGAAACAAGATTTTGATACAAAAGTCCAATATGCAAATCAAATAAAGGTGGGCATGTTCCAGTCAGCTATGTGGGGTTAGAGCAGGGTTGGGCACCTGAACCCAACTACTGGGCTCTGTCTTATGTGTCACTGTGGTTCCTTAACCTCCCGGGGAACAGCATTAAAAGATACTGGAGTGGATAACATTTTTAAATTCCTGCTAGCTCAGAAGGTTGGTCACTAAGACAATGGAATCAGTGCTGCCTTTTTTCTAGAGCTGCTCATGGTTTCCCAGACACTTCTTTCTTCCTGGAGGGCAGCCCCTCCTAGTTTTAGAAAGGTCCCATCTGCACAGGATCAGGCCTCTGTCAATCACAGGCCAACCAGAAGCTTCTGCAGGCCAGCTGAGTGGAGCCAGGAGGCCCTTGACCAGAGCTGGACTACACTGTAGACACACAAGTTGTGTACTGTCTGCTTGAGGAGATTCCATGGAGCGTTAGACGGCCCTTCCGGTCCCAGCCCTCTCATCTTCCTAGGAGGCAGGGGAATTTGGAGGCAACAGGTAGGTCTTGAGATTCACAGACTGTGAGATTTGGACATGAAAGTGGTTGTGAAGCAACACCAGCAATAATGCCAGCATTCACCCCACATTCAAAGTCTCCTGAACAGGGAGTATGTGGTAAGTGGGGAAAAACATGGTGGAATCTTAACTTTCTGCAGAGACCAGAAACTAGTTCTAAAACCAAGTCAAAATGGGGTTAGTAGCCCCCTTTCCTTTACCCAAGAAGGCTGTCTTAGCCTTATTTAATCATGAGAAAATGGAAGTTCGAGTTCTATTCAAACTACACTATTAGAAATTCAGGGTCTCATGCATTCAATACAGTCGAGATAAAAACCCTGATGTTCAATATTAATACCTGGATTGTTGTCTCAGGTCTGCTTCTGGCTGTGTGACTTTGGACAAATCGCTTGGGCTTTCTGTGCCTGGGTTATGTTTATTAAATTGAGAGAACACCCAACTATGGCAAGGACACAACGAGATTTCACAAAGACGTGAAAATGTTGAGAGTGGTCACCCTGCTCTACAAACAGTAGGTATGGCCAGTATGCAGCTGGTGACCGCTGATATGAATACCCATAGGGATGGCATTGTCTCATCTACAGAACCTGGGGTTACCTGGACTGAGATTCCGGCTGTCCCCAGCTGGTCATTGCTCCTTTGTTAAATCACAGCTTTGCCTGCAGGGTAGAGGTCCAGAAGCCAACTTGCCCGGGCTGCTGAGCCTGGTGTGGGCTAAGTATGGGCTCTATCCACCTGGAGCCTGGCTGGTATCTGCTTTTCTGTTCCCATTACCTGGAGTTCTGCCTGCCTGGGGGTAAATGAGTAGTTTGGGATTTACCGTGTTTCCCCAAAAATAAGACCTAGCTGGACAATCAGCTCTAATGCATCTTTTGGAGCAAAAATTAACATAAGACTGGGTCTTATTTTACTATAATATAAAACCAGGCATAATATAATATAATATAATATAATATAATATAATATAATACTAGGGCTTATATTAATTTTTGCTCCAAAAGATGTATTAGAGCTGATTGTCCAGCTTGGTCTTATTTTTGGGGAAACATGATAGCACCTCCCTATGCAGAGAATAAAAACCTGGGAGGCCAAGGCAGGAAGAGGTTAAAGAAGAAGAAGGAGATGACAGGGTGAATCAGACAGCTCAGAAGGAAAAGAAACTGTTCCTTTTGCCAGAAGGTGGATTATTGTACAAAGAATTCATGTTCACTGTAGTAAAAATGTAGGTAAAGTAAAAGATTAAAAACTACTTGTTAGTGTCACCACCTAGACTTAAAACGTTAATGTTTCAGCTGCTTTACTTCCTGACTTTTCACACACACACACACACACACACACACACACACACACACACACACACACTAATCTGTATATAAATAGACCTTTAAATGAAAAGAAGATCATACTTAGTGCTGGTAAATGTTTAATAAATGCCTGGGGGAGAAGCCATCCTGGTTTGTACCATTTGCCAATTTCCATGGTGTAAATGTTTCCACCATAGCTGATTTCAAACTACCAATGTGATGTCAAAAACTCGCAGAATACCTGAAAATTCACCAGTCAGCTTTTGGGAACCAGCAAGAGCCGGCTCCAGCACACTACTGACCAAGTTCTGTTCTCAACTTGGCCTTTCTCCCTCCCAACATAGTCTTTACGCCTAAACTTTTGAAAGTTGTCTTTGTCAAATTACTTTTTGAATCAAAATTGTTTTCCTTTTGGAATTTAGAGCTGGATCATAGCCTATTCCACTGATGGTAAATGTGGCCCTCTCGTTAGAATTTGCCCATGTCGCATGTTCTATAGATCCTCATGTGAGTAGGGAGTAGATGCACTTTATTAGGTGGCATGAATAGAAATGTCTTTGGAGAAAAAAAAAGACAGATTAATGTGATCAAGCAAAAGAAAATGTGGTGGCCTGGAACTGATTCTGTAGTCCATTATCCCAGGACAGATTTGGCTGAATAGAGGCAATTTTCTCCTTTGCAGCTCCTCCTTGGCCCAGCCAGCTCAGTTCTATAGTTGTCACTCATTTCCCTTGGCTTTTCTGATGGAAATTGGCCCCCCTCCTGTCTGTCTGATGAGAATTGGGCTGCAACTGTTTGGCCCACGAATAACCTCCTAATTACATCCATGTTTTCCTTGTTGAATAGGAGCTTTGGGAAACCGCAGGGAGAAGAGGGAGTGGAGAGCTGCACTCACAAAGCAGCAGTGTGTGTGGAGTCATGTCCTGCTTGGCTCTGGGGTAATGCGCTGGCCTTCCTGAGCTGGTGGGCTACCACACCTGTGGCAAGAGTCGACTAGGTGGAAAAAGAGTGGGAGCCAAGGTCTTCCCACACTGGAGTTTGAACTGCCTTAAAAGAGGCTGAGCTTTGTGAGCTTCTGATGGCAAACCTGGCTCTCCCAGGCCCAGTGAGTATAGACAGGGAGTTTCTGGCCAAGACTCTTAAGAGCTATGGGGAACAGGGTGCTGTGCGTGGGCATAGGGGAGGTGGGAGTCCATTGTCACAGCAAGAAGGAAAGGCTTGGCCTTTCCCCCTACTTGTGTAACTAGTGCGAACAGAGGAAGCCAAGAAGTCTGGTTTGGATCTCTGACAAGAGGGTCAAATCCAGATGCCTGAAGTGTGAGAGGCAAAGGACAGAGCCAGTGTGAATCAAGGGTCTCTCTGTGGGGCAAGCCCCCAGGTCTCTCCAGCCCCCTCGGTCATCTTTGACACCTGCTCTTCTCTAGCCCCTCTCCCACCAACCTACTTCCAAGTCATCACATAGGCTGGTCAATTCTGCCTTGGAAATGGCCCAGGAAACTACCCCTGTCCCTTCTCTGCACTGCCCTGGTCCAGGCAGTCATTATATCACATTTGAGGACAGTCTTCCAGCCAGCCTCCCTGCTGTCTAGTCTCATTCAATCTGTATCCCTACGTACACATGATTTGTTTTTAAATCAGCAAAGTAATATATTTTAATAAACATTTAGAAAATCCAGAAATTTAAAAGTAAAAAAACCACTCATAGCCTCAGTTATTTTCGTGAATATCCTTCAAAGAGATTATTTTCATTCTTAAACACAATTGAGATGCAATTAAAACTAATTTGTGACCTACTTCCTCACTGTGGTGACCGTTTTTCCCATATGGATTCTTTCCTAAAATGAAATCCCAAATCTGGTTATATCACTGCCTTGCTTAAATAATTGAGTAAATAAAACTACCACCAACCACCAACCACCAACCAAAACCCATTGCCTACGTGAGAAAGGTCAAACTCCTCGGAACAGGAGGGCAGGTCAAACGAAATCTGCTTTTGGTCAGACATCTACACAGTCCATGAAGAGATGCCTGACCATTGCGCTGCACACCTGAAGCTGAATAATATGGAATGTCAACTACAATGTTATAGATAGTTAGATAGACAGATAGTCACAGGATGTGGAGTACAGCATCTGCAATAGAGTCAATGGAATTGTAACAGCTCTATACGATGTCAGGGGTAGTAGATTGGGGGAGGAGGGGTTTCACTTTGTGAAGGGTGTAAAAGTCTATTACATTGTTCTGTACATCTGAAACTAATAATAAAAACAAATTTTTTTAAACTGTAATCTGTTTTTAACACTGATCTCCTCCCAGCTCCCCAACACCATCCTCTTACACCCTCTGTGGCACCCTTTTCCTCTTTACATGAACACACTACATTCGTGTTTACTCTGAGAATTCCATATGAATTGGCTTGTGTAAATGACTCCCATCTCCTGCAATTCCCACTTTGTGAATTCTTTCATTCTTTAAGGTTTATCTTAAGTTATTTATGCGTCTGTTTTCCCAAGGAAAATTGGAAATCTCTTGAGGGCAGAAACAGAACTTACTCAGTTTGTATTTTTAGCAACTTGTGGTTATGCCTGGCCCAAGGTAGGAGGCACTTAGTAAATATTTATGGAATGAATTGGCCTCGATTTGGTATGTCTGTTTTCATCCTCTTGCCAGATTCATACGTTTGTTTTCATTGGTGTCCATGATTAATCCATATTACATTTTCTTTTCCTTCTTTATATGTTTTGGTCTGACTGTACTGAAATAAGAGCCCCTGGCTTATAGCCATCCACTACTTGTGTCTTCACTGGTAGATTGAAGATGTTGTTAGTTTCTAGTGGCTTTACTGTACTACTTAGAATCCTTGAGAAGCAAACTCACTTTTTCAGAGTCAACAGCCCGGAGTCAGGCCTCCAGCCCTCTTCTGAAGAGTTGATTTATAGGTTTATGGAAATGTTTGAAACGGAAGGCATAAGTAGGAAGTTTCCAGAGTGGGACCCAGCTCCACCCTCAAAACAGGGGGCTAGCTCATTACTCGCTGGAGGGGAAGGTGGCAGGAAAAGTCAAATGCATGAGGGTAGAGTGGGGTGTAGTTGCCCCGCATTCTGCCCGTGGACTATGGGATTCTGAGGGCCCCTGGCCTCTGCCTGTGCCTGTGCTCCAAAGGAAAAGTGCAGAAGGCAGTGAATACACCGTGTGCTGCTTCTTGTGGTTCTGAGGAGGCTTAAATATGAAGGTTTTTCCAGAGGGAGAAGTAAATTTATTTTCATTTTGGATACTTCATCAACATATATACAACTAGGTTTATTTTTACTCAAACTCACAGAAAAGGCAAAGCTGGTCAATTCTGCTCCTACTATGGGTATTATCCATAAAGAAATAAGGGTAAGTGCATTTCTCCCTCTGAGTGAGAAATAGAGGCAGGCATATCCACCTTTATTGCTGCTAATCTCAGTTTAAATTTGCATGTCTGTCTTCACATTCCCTTTAAATAGAAGCTCCAAGCAGAAAACCACGTCTATAACAGGTTGTTTCCTGGATGCACGCGATAAAAATCCAACCCAAACCAGCTTCTACAGAAATGGTGTTCAATGGTTCCACAATATCCATAATGGCATCGAGGTCCCAACTTCATTTCCTCTCCCATTCTGCCATCCTCCACATTACGCTTCATCTCAGGCTGGTATCAAGATGGCAGCAGCAATTCTGGACATCTGGTTGTGGATGGCACCCAGAGGAAGAAGAGGCACTATCGCGTCTTGGCACTTTCTCTTCGGAGGGAGGCAAGGTTTGCCAGAAGATGCTTAGAAGGTATCAACTCATGACTCGTTGAACACTGTTGGGTCACCTGCCCATTCCTGAAATCACTGCTGGCAAGGGAAGGACGTTCCCATTGGTCAGTTAGGCCCATCTTTAGAGCCGAGGCACCTATTGCGTAGAAGGGATGGATAGCTCCCTGAACAAAAAGCAGAATTCTGTTATGGGGTAAGGAAGCGGGAACGGATGCTGGGTAGACAGTCAGCAGTGCCCTCTACAACTCAAAATAAGCCATAGAATTGGTTGCCAACTGTATACTCTAGTGATTTTCAAACAGTTTTTAGCTCCTTACCTTTGTTCAAATAAAATCTTACCCAGAAAAATAAGCAACACTGATAAAAGCAGAGCAGCTATGGTTGTAAACCTGTAGGAGACTGTGGTCCTAGGATCATCGTTTGACAATCGCTGGTAGAGTTCTTCCTGTGTTTACATCAAACATTTTTCTAGTCCTTGTCTCCTTTCATCCTCATGACATAGCTGTATTATGTGGGACAGGAGGCCAGCTGGCCAGAGAGGACCAGTATTAACAGAGCCCAGGCATGCAGGGCCATTCAAGGAAGGCAACTGGGCTGGGAGTAACAGATTTGGGCACAGGAGACCGGAGGCTGAGATGACAGGGGGCCAGGAAGAGCAGTTCCTCTGCGTAAGGTGGTAGGCTATGACTCCAAAGCTGACTCATTCACTGTCTGCCTGCACAGTGTGGGTGCCCCTGGCCCAGGGATGGTATTTACATCCAGAAGGAAGTGAAAGGCTTGTTGAGGCAGAGACAAAGATGCTGGGTAGCATTACTTCACAAAGGGCAGACAAGGCATGCAGCTCAAGGACTCTAAGAGCTTCCTTTTCGGATGGCGTGGGTGGAGGGTTGCCACATAAAATGCAGGACACCTAGTTAAACTTGAATATCAGATAAACAATGAATAAAATTTTAGTATACGTATATCCCCAATATTGCATGGGGCATACATATAATTAGATACTATAATATTTGGGATATACGTATAACTAAAACATTACTTGTTTATCTGAAATTCATATTTAACTGGCCACTACATATTATTGTTTGTTAAATCTAACAACCCTACGTGGGAAATGAGGGGTCTCCTGAAACCTTAGGATGTTAGAGCTGACTTTCTTTCCAGGGACTCCATTCTGCGTCATGGAGTAGCCAGCACCTCTCATATTACCTAACCAGTAGTTTCTAAACCCCTGTTACATCCTCCTTCCCTGAAATGCTTGTTAGAAAATGCAGATATGTGAATGGCCTCCAGTGATTCTGAGGCTCAGCTCAGCTTGGGAAGAATGCTTCAGCCTTTAAGTTCCTGCGGGTAAAAATGTCACTTTGTTTATTGCACTCAGTAAATATTTGTTGAATGAATGAGTGAATGAATGAATGTTTCCTCCCTGAGGAATCCTCCTGGGCTTAACCAGTGTTTATCTTGTAGAACCCAGGAACCCCAGAAGCACAGGCATCTCTCTTTCCCTTTCTGTTCTGGCCGTGAGACTCGTGGGAAAGGACCTGGGTGGAAGGCATAATGGAGAGACCTGGAGAGCAGGGGGAAGGGAGGGTAATGATAAGACAGAGCAGGAGAGAGCAGGGCCAGCAACGGGCCCGCCAGGCAGAGTGCAAGGGCATCGCGTGGGGAGGTAGGCCAAGTTTTTAATCACCTCCTCAGGCAGAGAGACTCGTGATTTCAAGTTGAGAACAGGCCTTCAGTTCTTTTCACAGGATCCCTTTAGAGGCTCACTTGGCACAGTCTGCGTGCCCAGCTTCCCAGGGGGATGAGCCTGAACCTGGAGTCATCCGACTACGGTGCTTAAAGCCTGTTGGAAACGCTTCAGCGGAACTTGGTGGGTGGCAGGTAATGGCCATTTTGCTCATCTCGGTAATTCCCCAGCTCAGCAGGGTACCTGGGAGCATCTGTTTCCCACAACACCTGTCTCTACAGGCTTAGCCATGTAAAGACTAGATTTCTGTCTTAAAACTTGAAACCCATAATGCACCCAACTGTCTACATTTTCTCCCTCATATAGATGTCCCCCAGTGCCTGCATTATCTCCTATACAGAGAACTCGAAAGGGTTTTTTGTTTGTTTGTTTGTCTTTAATTCTGTTTCCTGCCGAGAGGTTTTGCCTAATGGGTAAGAACCTGCTTCCCATCTGAAATGAGTTTTTGCTGAGTGACGTCATGGACACCTAATGCTCTGACTGTCAACTGAAACGCAGGTCCCCTCTCAATCTGTTCCCCCATCTGTGTCACTGTGAGAGGCGCTGCCATGGGGCCAAAGGGCTCTGGGACATGCTAGAGCTGTCTGGAATTTCAGCAGCATAAGGCCCCTCAGCAGGGCTCCAGGCCAAGAGTGGGAAGGAGAATATGGACGCCCCTGGCTTTTCCTTTGTGACTTTGGTTCTGTTCCTCCTGTCCTGCCTCCATCATGCTCTCACGTGCACCATTCTGAGTGCATCAAAGCTGTGCTGCGGAGTGCCTGCTGTGTCACCGCTTTGTGGTCCCCTGCAGTTTTGTTAAATCTGGAAGGTGTCCTTGGTCCTTGGGGGCAATAGTGAGACTTCTCCTCGCAACCCTAAACTTAGAAATACAGAAGACAAATTTCTTTGTTGAGAATTAAACTACCATGTTTCCCCAAAAATAAGACCTAACCAGAAAATCATCCTAGCATGATTTTTCAGAGTGGCATCTCCATCCCCTGAACATAAGCCCTAATGCATCTTTTGGAGCAAAAATTCATGGAAGACCCGGTCTTATTTTCAGGGAAACATGGTAGTAAATACATCATACACAGTTGAATAGCCAGCCTCAGGAAAACCCAAGTTATAAAATTGTCCATAAAAACGTATTGAATCCAAAACTCGAATCATAGTCATCTTAGGGAGGATGGACTAAAATTTGATTGTGCCTATAATTCAAAGAATTACTGATGTTATGGTATGTAGTTTGGACAAAGGGGTATGACTAAAAGGGAGGTAGTTTGCACAGAGAATGGGGAAGAAAACCGCCAGGAGCCATATGTTAGTGATGCCTGTTCGGTGTTGTCTAGTGGAAGGGAGCCTTGGCTAAGTGGGAAGTTTCCTTTGCAAAGCACAGGCTGGAGTGGGAGACAGAGGGGCCCGCCGATGCTCATCTGGTTCTCCTTGTTCTGCAGTTTGCCTTCCTCTGCATCCTGCCTGCAAGGAAAGCAGGCATTGGTCAGGTTGATGCAAACATCCTGCCCACTTAATAAATGTATTCCAATTGAAAAATAATGAAGACGCTTTCTTGCTGGTAACAGTATATCTGCACTGGAGAGGCAGATGCTCTTCTACTGCAGACAGAATTCATGTTTCTGAGCTGGGAACCTGAAGACATGAATGGGGGGCAATTGACCAAGACCAGGGTCACCTTGTGGTATCTCCCTGGACTACCAGTCACCTTCCCCAGCCACATCTTTTACCTATGCACAGCACCCCACCCCCCCACACTGACACAGCAACAGCACGATCTCAAAAGATAGTAGGTCCAACCTCCTCTTTTCTCAAGACCTCTTCCCAATGTCATCACGGCAGTGCCCCGAGTTGAACCTCCATTTAATGATTTCCAGCCTACTTCATTTCCATTTCTGTCACCTCTTGTCTTATTTTCTCTATCTTTATGTCTCTCTCCCACCCCTTTTAAAACCAAGATGGCGCATGAGTCGCTGTGGGGGCCATTGAGAGTGAGAGGATTGGTATATCACACTCCTTAATAATCTTTCCTTTTCCTTAATTCTGATTTCCTGCCTGGAAGAGGTCAGATGAGGATTCCTTTTTTCTCTCACTCCCATGGTCTCTGACTTGCCTTCTCATGACCATTGTCTGAGGCCTTTCCCACAGCAAGGCCTGGGAAAAGGGGATGCTTCTCAGAGAGGCACACGGGCTGAACCTTTGTGCTCTGTGATCTTTTGGTTTCCTCTGAGAATACTCTCTTCACACCAGGCACTCCAGCCCTGGATCCTGCAAGCAGCATGGAGGAGAGGGCATGGAGGCCGGTCTCTGCACAATTTAGGCCCTTGCCAAACTGGACAGTCTGTGGGGCCTCAGTGGAAACACCCGATTTCCTATTGAACCCTACCCCCCAGACAAGTTTGTTCCCCTGTCTTGAAATCTTGTTTCTTTCTGCTGCTCCAAAGAGCTTTTATTCAGTAGGATATATTTCTTCTTGTGTTTTGGAAGAGCTGAATGTAAAATGACCCCAGGGGCCCTCTTCCTCCCTTTGTCTTGGCTGATACTCAAAATCTGATAAAGCAATTTGGCCCATCTCTTCTGTAGTTTAAAAATTCCATGTGTTGTGTTGTGTATATGCTTCTTAATGAGGCTAGCGACTCCATCCCTGACTTGCCAATTCAGCTCCGAAGTCCAGGAAAGTGCTGGAACTGGAGGAAGCTTAGTAGAATCACTTCATTTGGCAGATAAGGAAACTGAGGCTCAAAAATTCTGAATGACTTGTCTAGGGACCTACAGGTAGCTAGTGGCAGAGTATCTTACTGGCTATTATAAATATTTGAGTCAATGTTAATTAATGATGAGGTCAGATCCTACACAGTCCCATGCTGAGAATTTAAATATATATAGTAAGTAGATTATGTACTCCACACTCTAAACACCAGAAGCAATGGTTCTCAAAGGAATAATTGTAAAATATTGTAAAATAATTATTTAAAAAAGTAACTCCAGGGGAATTGAAGAAGAACTCATTATAATACATGCTATATGTTGATGGCGTGATCTATAGGGTTGTGGATGGCAGGTTGGTGGCATCATGGCTGCCCAATCCATACAAAGTGAACAGGAGGGTCACATTAAAATGGGCAACCACAGTGACCTCGTGCTTACTTGCTGCTAGCACAGAAGCTGTGATTGTCTCAGTCACTTAGCAACTGTTTCAAAGTATTGATTGCCATTTCACAAGTATATACATTATCTCATAAATGCCCTGTTTCCCCAATCATTAGGTTCTTTCTGAGTTGAGATTCCTACACCCCAGAAATATTAATCGAGAACTGGCCAAATCCTGAGTAAGCAATCTTAAATTGCAAATGTGCAAACTTGTTCCAGTATTTGAAGCCACAGTAAATATATTTTAGAAGTAGTTAGGGAACAGACCTAATTTATATTCATTTTAGTTTTCTGGTCCCCAATTGTTTTCTTACACTCATCTTGAGAAAAAAACATTCATGAAGTTCCATGAATTTCTGCAATTTGTACTCATTCCCTTATTTTGTTATTTGGATAAATAATCCATGTTTTAGGACACAGTATCTTCAAGTATTAGATCGTCAAAATAGCTTCCAGGTCATTCTTTTTCATTTCACTCAGATTTCTTCTTTTTCCCTGCTCTTCAAGGGTCATCAGACCCAGAAACTGAAGGAAGGACCTTGGTCCTGTCTTGATGCGCATTTCTCTCAGCTGTAAAATTGAAGGCTGAATGCGGCAATCTGCAAGGTCTGTTCTAGGTCCTCTCCTTCTCGAATTTGAACACCTCTCATCCCCTAAAACCCCAGCATAGATCTTGGAAAGCCTCACTTTCCAGAATCATGTGCCCCCATGCCCCCCCACCAGTGTACCGCTACATGGCCCTTCACACAGTTTATGGAATGCTCTCTTTCTCAGTGGGCCACAGCCTCCGCAGGGCTGTCCATCTTTTCTTCCCTAGCTTAGCACAGTGCCTGGCACAATCAACCCTTGTTGTATGAAACAAAGGCTAGATCAAATTCTTCTTCTGTCACATGTGCACAGCCATCCAGCTAGTCTAGAGTCAGCCATGTAGATAGTTAAACATTAACTAGTACCTTGCTCTTCCAAAACATAAGTCGACCTGAAGAAGCCACAATCAGTTGTATTTGCAGTTTTTTAATCAGTTGCGGGTTTGCCTGTAACCCTGGGACTGCACAATGGTCCTAGTAAACCAGTGGATGAATTACTGTGTTCTCTTAGCTCTTTCAAGGGCAGGAACAGGTCCTGTAGTTTTTGTTTGTTTGTTTGTTTGTTTGTTTGTTTGTTGTTTTTGCTGCCCCCAAATCACGGTGGGAACTCAATAATATCTGCTAATTGACAATGCATCAGGGCTGAAGTTGAAACAGTTAGGATTACATTCTGAACCTTGAATCTGAGGGTCAAGAGTGAATTAAAGCAATGTATTAATTAGGTACTTTGTTCACCTACAACGGAATGTCTAATTAACAGTTCTTAAACAAGGTAGGGACCTATTTTTCTCTCATGTAACAAGAAATCTAGAGGTAGAATGTCTAGGGTTGGTACAGCTGCTCAAGAATGTCAGGCCATTGCTTTATGGTTGGTCACAAAATGGCTGCTAAAGCTCCAGCCATTACATATGCCCTTTAAGGAAAAAAAGAAAAAAAAAGAAAAGAAACTTTCTGGTAGCCTCACCCA
This sequence comes from Rhinolophus sinicus, assembly GCF_057876585.1. Lineage (NCBI taxonomy): Eukaryota > Metazoa > Chordata > Mammalia > Chiroptera > Rhinolophidae > Rhinolophus > Rhinolophus sinicus. The sequence continues at coordinate 20,966,405 of NC_142503.1, forward strand.
ATAACTTCATGGGCCAACATTGTATGTTATGGCCACCCCTTTCTGAAGGGGCACCAAGAAGCATTGTTTCTTGTCTGGGTAGTTGCTCCTCAAACACAGACAGATTTGTGTTAGGAAGGAAGAGGAGAGAAGGGATATTGTGTAGGCAACTAGCCACAGTTCCCTCTTGGTTACTCAGACATACCCTTCTTTCCATGCATGGGATAGACTTCCCATTCCCAAGGAGAAGGCACCCAAGCCTCATCCAGTTAGCGTATCAAGATGAGAGCCCTGTATCTCTGGGAAAGGATTGGTGGTCCTCTCCATCAGTTCTGGATATAACTCCTGTGACCAAGCCTCGACACTTCTAACATGCAATACTGGGAAAGGTATAGTGTAACTATAATAAAAACTTCCATTTATAAAAGGAGGGGTGGAAAACACAACAGTCACTGTCGTGGGCACAAATAGCAAGAGCCCAGCCCCTCACTCGTGGCAGGAACTCCCGCTCATTGCACTCCATGGTCCTTGCCTTTTTCTGGGAGGTTATTCCTCCTTCATTGTCTTCCATGGCCACTTCTGTGGTGGGCATGGGAAGGACACCATTTCTGGGGCCATACCCATTGCCAACCTACTTCTTGATGACGTGAATGGCCAGGGAGAGAGAGGGAGAGGAAGAGTTGTGAGTTTGTAACTGGGGTTTAACCTTCCCAGGCTGTTGCAAACCAGGTTTGGGTATTTGGGCAATAAATTCCCCCACAAACTGAGTAGGCTTCCTGCCAATTCCTGATGATTTGTTTCCTTTCCTTTCTAGCTTATGAGCTCTGCCCATCTCCCTAAATTTTAACTTAACACATGCTACTCAATGTGTGCGGCCGGAACAGCTGAAACAATGGCTTCCAGGGCGTAATCACACTTTGTAGGCAGCAGGCTTACAACCTCTGACTTGTGGGTCACCACCCACCCCCTTCTGATAAAGCTGGTTTTCTTAGCCCTGCAAGGGTCTGGAATGTGGGCCTCTCAGGCAACTTAGATTGCAGGCTGAATGTCAAGAGTGCCTTCCTTAGAAAAGTGATATTTCTTTCATCTCCCTTGTCGGTTGAGATGAGGAGCTCTAGAGTTTGCTGAGAGTGACAAGTCACCTACTGACATTCTAAAATGTTCCCGTCATCTTCTCTAATACCACAGCCTCAGTCAGCACGTCAGTGACTTTCCAAAGCACAGCAGTTGGCAGTTTAACCAAAGATTTTACATCACATAGCGAGGGTCACTTTCCTGTCTATAGTGTCCAAACCCTTGGCATCTGCCTCCCTCCCACCTTTGCTCATCCAATTCTGTTACTTTCTATTCCCCCACTTCTAGGTAACACATTATGTTACTTGTTTGGAGTTTTATCAAGTTAAATGGTTGGATTTCGAAAAATCCGAATAACAATGATTGAACAACATGGGGATTTATTTTTCCTTTCATTTCTGCTCTTCTCTCAAGGAATGCTAGTATAAGTAAGTCTCACCCAACAATTTCCACTTTCATCTCATTGGACAGAACTATGTTGTATACTATTCATACCCCCAAGAGAGGCTGGGGTTTTATTGAATACATCGCCATGCCAAACAAAATAAAGGAAGAAAGAGAATGGATATAAGGTAGACAGCCACCAGCTTCTGACACAAGCTGCCTGTCTGTTTAATTTATTAATCATAACTTGGCCCTTGGTGGCCCTGGAGCAGGGATTACCAGGCAGGAGGCCGGGCTGGGTAAGTCAGGTATGAGTTTAGAAGGGTGAGGTTGTCAGAGGCAGGCAGGCAACATGCTGATGTACAGAGGAACACGGCCCAGTGCAGTGGGTCTGGGTAATAGTCCTGACTGTTACTTACTGTGAGACCGTGAGCAAATTAATTAGCCTCTCTGATTCTGTTATTTATCTGAGCCTTTAAAAGGGGGGATGCTGACAATACCTTCCTGCAGTATTGCTGTGGGAATAAAGTAAGTAACCATGCATAGTGCTCCTTTAGAGCAGTGTCTGATGCGTAGTTACGCTCAGAAAATGTTAGCCATTAGGCAGTGTTGGTAAAATGGGGTCAGATGTCCTTGTTTGTTTTTTTATTATTAGTTTCAGGTGTACAAAGCAATGTAATAGTTAGACATTTCCACCCCTCACAAAGTGATAACTCCCCTCCCCACAATCTACTACCCGTCTCAGATGCCCCTGTTTTATAAGGTGGTTGTGAGGCTCACAGGCAAGAACAACACAGTGGGGAAGCATCATGCAGGCTCAGTGGGCATTTCCCCCACTCCCTCTTTCATAGCTACACCCACCCCTCTCCCCCTCAGGCAGCTGAGCAGGCTCTCCCCTCAGGGTTATTTTCACTTTCCCACAGGTATTCTCTCTCCTTAACCTCTCACTTTATTCAGGTTTCTTCTCAGAAGGGCCTTTCCTAATCCCCTCCTATCTCCCTCACTCGCTAGCCTCTGACACTACCGTTAATTCTCTTCATGTACTAATTACCATCTGACGTAGTATTTTACGTTTACTAATTCGCCATCATTGCATGAGTTTTTGTTCCTACATTGGTTCCTTGCTATCAACATTGGTTTCCTTTTAAAAATGTGAGTGTTTTCTGAAAGTCCAAAGAGGAACTCAGACCAGAAGGTAGGGAGACAAGATGAAGGTTTAGGAACTTGGCACTTAGCAGCGGTCAGACTTGGAAGATGAAAGGAATCCAGGACAGTTTGAAAGAGGGAGTTTGTACACGACAGCCCACTGTGAACCGGACTTTACGGCAAGGTCTGGATAAACCCTAGGACCCCTGTATACCGCCTGCCAGTTCAGGATTTAGCCTCTGGATTTTGGGTGACTCTGGGCCTGTGACTTTGGGCAGATGATTGGTTTCACTTAGTTCAGTGTTTCTCAGTCTTTTTCATTATTGTCCATCTTTCCCCAGAAAAAAAAATTAATTTAAATTCACTCTAGCACAAGAAATTAAATACTAAGGAGTAAGTTTTTTTTTCAGGTTAGATTAAGCTCACGTGGGGGGCACTAACCATTATAATATCTAAGATTTATTTTTGGTCCTCTTCCCCCAAACCAATTTTTACTCCCTCGTGAGTCACCCTGTTGTGAATGCATGACTTAGCTAAAGGGGGACCCAAGAAAGTTGGTAGATTCTAAAGAAAGTATCAATAAATTACTTAAGTAACAGAAGCATTTATTTTGAATGCTATGGCTGTCAGCTTCAGGCTACTCAAAATTAATTTAAATTATCATGGCTGTTTGCTTGAAATGAGTCTCTAATTGGAGAATTATATGACAGACAAAAGTGAGATGGACCATACAGTGGAGCTCCATGTCCACAAATTCTGCTCACTGTTGATATAGATTTTCAGGATGAGAAACTTTTATTTTTTTATTTTTTTTCACGTCACACGGGTAATGGGCCGATGTCGTAACAAGGTTTGTGGGAAGCCCATCTCACAGAAAAGCGTGAACACCCAATCATCACGCTTATGAACTACAAAAGGATCAGAGAAACTTTTAGACCTTTGCACGGATCAGCCATGGACGGATACTGGTATTTGTAACCGTTTGCAGATTTCTGTTCTGTATCACCTCCAGGTCAACTTTTTGTTCACTGGAATGTTTCATTGGATGTTGTGGAAGAACCACACTTTTCATAGTATTGCAAAATTTTGTATCTCTTCTTATACCCTGAGACATCTCAGATTATTGCAGTGAATCAGAATGCCTCTACTTCCCTTGTTTATAGAAAATCCCAGGAGAAAGAGTTGATAGAATAGGGACTGGAAGGATACAAAATGCCCAACTATAGGTATGGAATTGAAAAATTGTGTAACCCCTGAACACCAAAATAAGACTGAATATCTTTGAAGGTGTCTGTACACTTGAAATAATTTTTTCTTTTCTGAAAACTCCTTCCCTGCTTTCACCACATTCAGGGTCAGAGGGAGGGCTCCTGGCAGCCATGTTGCTATCTCATGACCCCACCCCCTTGGCAATAACTGATTGGATGACAGATGGACAACTGCTCCAAGCTGAGCCAATCAGCTTTGCTCACCTCCAATCTGTCATGTAACAACTTTTGAGTTGTAAAGTACAGAAAACAACTCAAGGTAAAGTTTACTTTCATTTAAAGTTGTGGGTTTTTTTGTTTTAGTTTTTTTTTTTGACCTTTTCTTCTTTTTTTTTTTTAAGTAGTTAAATTTTAAAAATGGGATGTATTGTAAGGATTGATAATGGTTTTTCAGATTAAAGGGAAGGATAGCAATGCAGCCCCATCTTTGATGGCTGAAACTAAGACCTGGATTGCTATGGGAAACCAGAGTGCTTTCTCTCCCCAGTCTTGCACCTCTGCCTTCTGATCAATTTTATTTTATTTCTTGGCAGGATGGCTTTCTTTGTTACTCAGTTAACACAGCAGGTAGAATATTGCCATCCAGAATCCCTAGTTCAAAAGTTACAGCTTCCACCACATACTTAATACTAGACCCTTCCTCTCTAAGTCCCAGTGCTCAGTTCTCAGGAAGAACTCGATTCCAGCTTGCACAAGATGCCTAGGTCTGGATCCATTGCCAGGGGCTGGGAGCTTATAGTACATGAACATGGCCAGGAGTGTACCTTTGTCAATTATGTTAAGTGGGTTATCATAGACTTATTACATACTGGTTTCCATTTATTTATGCATCTCCCCACTACACTACTAATTCCTTCAGGGCAAGGATTTTGCCTTATTGACGGTATATTCCCAGTGCCAAATTCAAGGCCTGCTTCTTAATTGATGTTCAATAAATACCTATTGAATAAATACTAGTTGACATCAGGAAAAAAAAAGTCTCTATTAATCTTAAATTTGGTTTTCTTCATCAGACTTATTTTGGACAAGATACTCTTTAAAGATTTACTCTACTTTCATATGAATGGAACCATCAGAACTGTGACTAACACCTTGAATCACAGATCATTATAATTTTGTTTTAAATCGTTGAGGGTCTACAAGATGGCAGGCACTGTGCTGGGTAGGGAATATACTGATGAGTATGACACGGTCACTGTATTGGAGGATCTCTCTGTGGTGTTTGAGAGACCTTAGAGATCAATTAGCGTAACTCTCATTTTACAGATGAGGAAAAGGGAATTCATAAAGGTTGCTGGGCCTGATGGAAAATATTTTGATTTATTCATAAGATTTTAATAATGTCTGTGTGGATTTACTTTTCAGTGAAAGGTGTTACTTATTTTGGCCAAAGGGAACGTTTCAATTTTTGTATATTTATGGATTATCTTTTCTTTCATCTTGCATTTCTTTTCAATAGGCATCTGAGTATGTAAATGATATTTGCTAAGCTTTTGATTTATTTGGAACCCATTAATAGCTGGCACTCGAGTTCTTTGGAAAATCAAAACTTACTATATGGGACATTTTTTTATGGTTATGAGTAATAAGGTTATTTATTATTGACATGGCTTCTGACACCTCTCCCATTTATTATTATTTCTTGTTAAATCACTTCCTGAGAAAGCTAAAAATGTTTTCCATCTTCAATAGCACAGTTTATATTGACTTTCTCTGGGCCAAAGTGAAGTTCAGAGAAGAGAATGAAAGGGGTCATTTTTCTGCATTTACAGAGGATGGAGGTGAAAATTTTCTTTGGTAGAGAAGAAGAATTGGTGATGAAATTCAATTAACCTTTCATTGGAGGAACTAATTACGTGCCAGGCACTGTGCAGAAATCAACTGGGGCAAGACTGCCATCAGCTTTTGCAGGGGAGACACACTGCAGCTGGTGTGCAGGCTGGTGAGTGCATCAGTGCTGCAAGCAGTGTGTTAAAGGACAGGCCAGGGCTGCAAGCAGTGTGTGAAAGGACAGGCCAGGGAGGGGCCAAAGTCTTCTCAGCCAGAAGTTTGGAGACACATTTCTCTGGAGGAGAAGGCTTTGGACTTGGCCTAAGAGTAGGTTGATTTCAACGATTTAGTAAAAGAAAAGTAGAGAGGAGATTAAGAGCTGTAGGATGCCAAGGGACGGGATTCCCTCTGGATCTACATGATAAAGATGGGATGCATAGCTAAGCTTAGAACTGGTGTTGTCCTAGGGCAGAACCTGAATCTCTCTGTGCTATTGATTGGCTCTTTCTGCTTTTGGTAACAATGTCAGAACACAGTTCTGGAATGGAGAGCCTTCCTGTGTATGCAGTTGGGTGGATCAAGGCAGATGGACATAGTTTTTACCTTCCTAGGAATGTAAGCTCTTAAATATATCGTGATGCACTCCACAATGTTCCAGGGAGTCTTGTCACATGGCCTCCTGGTTGGATGTGAGCTTGTCCTGGCAAAAGTCTTCTCCTTTCCCTGCTGATCAAGGAAATTTCCTGGAGAAGGTCAGCATTCCAGAGGTTTCTGTCTGTCGGAGGAGAGAGAGGGAGAGAGAGAGAGAGAGAGAGAGAGAGAGAGAGAGAGAGAGAGAGAGAGAGAGAGAGAGAATGGGGTGGAAGGAGCTAGCCAGGAAATTGAGAGAGGCATTAAGTTTCTGGCTCAAAACAGCAAACATTGCCTTTCTGTGATACAGGAGGCTGTGTGTTCTGTGTCAGAAGTCTCACTGTTGTGACCAGAATATTTTGTTTTTTCCTCTTCCAGGTGCAAATGAATCCGGGGCAGGTCATGCTGTCGCTGCTGAAGGAATACCCCATTTCCGGGTGATTTGCATGGGCTCTGCTGTGATATGACCCAAGTAAAGACATGCCAGATACTTCCTTCCTCCCCTCATTGAGCACGCCAGGCGCCAGGATTGTCCTACTGTTCTAATTGTGCCCCGTCCTCCTCTCGCCAAGGCAGACAGCCCAGCCTTGAGCAGGCATCCCTCATCTGCCAGCCTGAACATGAACGCGGGCAAAGCTGATGACAGCCAGGGTTCCCAAGGGCCGCGGGACCCCGTGGGGTCCAGCCCCCAGGAGCAGGTCCTCTCATGATGTTGGTGTCCGGCAGTGAGCACCATGCCCATCACCCAGGACAATGCCGTGCTGCACCTGCCCCTCCTCTGCCAGTGGCTGGAGAACAGCCTGCGGGAGGGCGGGGAGGGACCGGAGCAGCGGCTCTGCCAGGCAGCCATCCAGAAGCTGCAGGAGTACATCCAGCTGAACTTTGCTGTGGATGAGAGTGCAGTCCCACCTGACCACAGCCCCCCGGGGATGGAGATCTGTACTGTGTACCTCACCAAGGAGATGGGGGACACGGAGACTGTAGGCCTCAGCTTTGGGAACATCCCTGTTTTCGGGGACTACGGAGAAAAGCGCAGAGGGGGCAAGAAGAGGAAAACGCACCAGGGCCCCGTGCTGGATGTGGGCTGCATCTGGGTGACAGAGCTGAGGAAGAACAGCCCGGCAGGGAAGAGTGGGAAGGTCCGACTGCGTGACGAGATCCTCTCCCTGAATGGGCAGCTGATGGTCGGAGTTGATGTCAGTGGAGCCAGGTGAGTGCGGGAGTGCCAGCTGGCACAGGGGCTGAATGCGGGACCTCTGTGGTTTGCTTGTGTCTAATGCTCGGATCTGTGGCTGGAGACGGTTAGGAGTCCGGCTGTGGTAAGAAGCTAATGACATTGATCCTGTAAAGGGAAAAGACACTCTTTAAGTTGAAGTTTTGTGGTATTTATATTTTTCTTTTGTGTCATTCTCTCTTAGAGGACTCAGACTCAGAGAATGTCCTTTTCTCCTGAAACTTAGGGTAGAAAGAAAAGCAATAGTACGTGACACAAGAGTATGAGAAATGCCACCTTGAAACCTTCTCCATGAGCTCCCAGCATCTCACTTCCAATCAGAACACCAAAGATTGGGTGATGTGTTCTGTCTGCCTGTCCCATGTCACTGTAGTCACAGACTCACAGACTCACAGTCCAGAAGTTCCTTGAGATGCTTAGAAATGTCTTTAGAACCCGCACACCCCCACCCTGCCTAGTTTCTTTCCTGGAAGATCCACTTGCATCGATCTCAATGAGTATACTTCTGTTTTCTACCTATGTGGCCACCCATAATGGCAGAAAGTTATGATTGGACTTTTTGTTATTTTCCAGATAAATTGGGGTTCCCAAGACCCCCTCAGCTTCAGTGATTTACTAGAAGGAGTCACAGAACTCAGAAAAGCTGTTATACTCAGGGTTACAGTTTATTACAGGGAAACGATGCAGATTCAAGTCAACGAAGGTAAAAGGTGCACAGAGTGGAGTCCAGGAGAAAGTAGGTAGAAACTCCCAGTTGTCTCCTCCCAGCAGAGTTGTACCAAAGCACTCAATTCTCCCAGTAATTATGTGTGACAGCATGTAGGAAGCACTGTCAACCAGGGAAGCTCACCCAAGCCTCGGTGTCCAGGGTTTTTATTGTAAGTCAGTAACCTAGGCATGGAATACCTGTGTAGCTGACTTTAGTTACTCCGTGTCCAGTTTTTCCAGAGGTCAAACTAATACCCCACAGCCCACGCCCCCACCCTAAGTCACACTGTTAGCATAAACTATCGGGTATGGTCTAAGACCCTAGGTATACAAAAACACTCTTATCAGGCAGGAGATTCCAAAGGCCTAGAGGTTACCTCCCAGGAGCCAGTCAAGAGCCAGTACTTTCTTTGGAATGTACAGGGTCAAATCCCTCAAGCCTGCTGAGTTAACCCTTGATTGCACACCAGGGTTTTTAGTTATGGGTATATAAGACAGAGACAAGAAAAGAGAAGTTCGAAGATATTCTGAGATGCATAACTTTTGTTCCATGAGAGAATCATGGAAAGAAGGCCACCTTGAGAATCATGCTGACCTTTTGATGAGGGAAACATCTAACCGAAGGAGTCCCTGAAGGGAGAGAATCAGAGCAGAAATACTTTGAGTTTAATTTTCGCCTTCCCCTTCAGTCTCCTATCAGAGCTTTCTACCGGCAGAAACCAGCCAGAAGCCAGGGGCAAGGGAACCCATTGATATTGTCCATACATGTCAGCCTCCTGGGTCAGAGGGCCGGGTAGAGAATGGGGGAGAGTGGATGTGGAGGGTCAACAAGAAGTCATCAGTCACATACAATGTGGTCCAAGTTTCAGTGAGCCAGTGCACAGAAAGGAGAGCACAGGGCTGGTCGGCAGGTGTGAGTACTTACTCAGTAGACACTCTCATCAGTGTTTCCTTTGGGTTGCCTCTTTGACTGAAGAGACGTTCTTAGCCAATCGCTGCGTGCCTGGCAGTGACTGGGAGAAGCTGCTCATTTTCAAGGAAGGATGTTGAAGAGAAGTTATTTTACTTAGGGTTAGAGATTGTCCCTAGAAAAGGAGTGGGCTCACCACCACAGCACTCAAGACGCTATAAGGTGTTGAGGAGGTGATTCCAGTCCCCAGTGGCTGGATCCTCTGGGTTAAAAGTGGGCATCACCGTGAAGCTTCAGGAAGCCCTCCCAAAGCTGTCCCTTAGGCCCCCCACCATTTGCAGCTGTCTCATTTGAAGGGAGCTGATATGGATGGAGAAGTAGAAAGAAGATCAGAGAGAGGACATCCAGCAGAAACCACAGTGGTCAGGAACTCCAGCTCTGGAGCCAGACAGCTGGTGCTGCCGCTTCAGGCTCTCCCACTTACAACCAGGGTGACCTTGGGAAAATTATCACTCTTAGCCTCAGACTCCCTGTCTGTGACATGGTAATGATAACACTCTTGATACCAATGACTAAATGATGAAATAATTCATAGAAAGGCCTTAGCACTATGTCTAATAAACAGTGCTCAATAAACATTAGCATCATAATGACTATTATATATGGAGAGTGTTTGGGAAGACTGGGAATTTCTTATCCAAGAAGCGGCTAGAGTCCTTACAACCTTGGAGAAGTTCTTCCTATACTGGATACATTTTCTTGTATCTGTTCAGGAAGCTCTTCCCATATCCTGCTTAAGGCTGTGGGGTCCTTAAAAGGCAAAATTGCCTCACGCTTTGAAAGCATATCGGATCCCTGAAATGAGATTGTTTCCCAGCTACCAAGGGAGGATTCAGTGGCAATTTTAATTTACCTGTTGGAGGGAGGGATAGGATGATGCTCCTTTTTGCAAAGAAAGAAGATACAGAGGAATAGAAAGGTGAAGGGCCCACGGTCACGAGAGAAAGTGGAGCACAAAACTACACTCTTTAAAGGAAGCTCCAAGGAGGGTGTGATGGAGGAAGCAGTGGACTGATTCTGGGATTCCAGGTTCTCTGCACAGGTCCACCAGCAACTAGCTTTGTGACCTTGGGTTAGTGTGCCAGGATGGGGGAGTGAAGGCGGGAGGGAGGTTAGCTGCAGCTGCCTCTGCTAGCAAATTAGGGGTGAATCTAGGAAACATTTCATTTGATCTATCTGGGCTGGTGTTAAGTATTCCAGAAGCTCAAAGAGGTGAAACAGTGTTCCAGTGATGCCACAGTGATAACTGGCATTGCTGGGGCTCAGTCTCTCTCTTCTGACTCCCTGCTGGGTGCCCAATCCAGTGCCCCACTCTACCCTGTGGTCAGGAAGACGTATTTGGATGGATGTGGTCAGTTGGCATCTGGACTGAAATAGCTGAAGCTGAGGAGCTTGGGGAATGGAAAAAGGAGAAAAATGCAAGGAACAGGCCTATGGGGTCGCTAATTGTTACACCTGAGTATTCTAAAATGTGCCCAGGATTTGTTTCAATCAAGTATGGTGAGACATGCAGACACGGAAATGACTGTCATGACTGAAGAAGTTTATACTCACAGATCCCTAGAAACAGGAGTCACGGCACATCACGCAGGGCCACATGGGGAAGTACCGGTGTCAGTCAGGAGGCAGAGAGGGAAGTGGGGAGAGCATGGCCCAAAGCCTTCATTGGGGGTTTTGGGTAGTTTGAATAATTTTGGCAGGCTCTGAGCTATAGGGTGGTCTCTAGTTGACCAGTACCTGGCCCAGGGTGATTCATATGGCTTAGTGTATGAGAGTTTGATCAAGGAGATGGTTGGGGATGTGGACTCTGAATTGGTTGATTTGCATATCAAAGGCACTCTCTCAGAGGAATCATTTGCTATCTCTAGGAATTAGCTAGCCCTGAGAGGGGCAGTCTTTCTGGACTCAAGGCCCTAAATCAAGAATCAAAGCCCTAGAGCATCAAAAAAATGAGGAAATGGACTGGGCATCTGGAAATTTTGCACAGCTGAGGAAGTAAATCTTGCAAGCCTAACTTTTCTACTAGTGAACATTGCTAACTCTGAAAGTCCCTTCTCTGATGGTGCAGTCATGTGTGTATGCTGAATGACGGAAGGCCCGGTGAGGGAAGGTCTACCTGCGAGCTGCTGAGATATGGGGGTGGGAAAAGGAGAAGGCCAGGACCCACTGCTTGGTTTTCAAGAGAGCATGGAAATGAATCAAGTAATGAGGCAAAGACTCCTGGGGTCCCCAGGCTCATAACACCTGAGAAGTCAACAAGGCAGAAGGGAGGGAGACTAGCCGGATTTTTCAAGGTACACTCCCTCGTTCTCTGGCCTAATTATAGGTACCATGTATTGAGCAGTTGCTACTATAATGGACCTTCTGCCATCCACTATCTCATTCAATACCTACTACAACTAGAAAGAACAGCTGCGGGTGAGAAACCTTGGCCCCAGAGAGGCCATGTAACTTGCCCAAGGCCACCTAAGTAAGAGACAGAAACACATTTTAACTCAGGTCTGTCTGCCACCTCGGTCCGTGCCCCTAACTCCTGAGCTATCCTACCTCAAATCTGACCCAGAGCTATACTTTATTCCTTGCCTCATGATCTGGTGCTTAATTTCTTGGACGGTTTACGGCTTTACAAAATACCTCCTCATTATAATCATAGACACCAGGGAAGAAAATGACTAGAACAAACTATAAGGCTTCCACCTACCCAAACTAACAAAGAAAACAAAAGCTCCCACCTCATCTTATAGAAGGGTACCCAATTTTAACATAGACTCCCCTTGGAAAACTTACATCTAGCTAGAGCATTAGGCCTAGAGGCACTTTGAGATTAATTATCAAGGAGTTTAAAGTGTTTTGAATGTTCTCAAGAGGTTGCTTTTCACTCTTTGTAACTCACAGTTTCCTTCAACACTAAATTTTTGCACATACCTTCCATGTTTCCCCGAAAATAAGACCTAACTGGAAAATAAGCCCTAGCATGATTTTTCAGGGTGACATCCCCTGAACATAAGCCCTAAATTGTCTTTTGGAGCAAACCTTAATATAAGACCCGGTCTTATTTTCGGGGAAACAAGGTATGTTGTTTTCGTCCTAAAAATTGATGAATAGCAATTAGGGTTCTGTAGAGACCCCAGTGTACCTCTCTGCTCGTCAGCCAACAGCCTCCTCAACGATCATGTATTCACCGTTGCAAGCAACAGATTTCAGGGTCAACATACTAACTTCCCACCCACCCCACTAACACGATAAATCATCCACGCTATTATTTGCAATTATACTACGAGGCTATCTTTTGGGCAATTCATTCTGTTCCTTTTCTTGAGTTTGATTTTGAATTCAAAACTATCTTAGATGATGTTATGGGTTGAATTGTGTCATTCCAAAATTCATATGTAGAAGTCCTAATCCCTAGTACTTCAGAACGTGACCTTATTTGGAAATAAGGCCATTGCAGATATAATTACTTAAGATGAGGTCATATGGGAGTAGGGCTGGCCCTTAATCCAGTATTGCTAGTGTCCTTATAATAAGGGCAAAGACATGCACACAAGAAGTCCACGTGAAGATAGTTCTGCTGCCAAAAGCCAAAAAACTGTGAGAAGCTAGGATCAAGGCCAGGGGTATATCTTTCCCTATCACTGCAGAGGGAGCATATCTCTACCAACATCTTGACCTTGGACTTTTAGCTTCCAGAAGTGTGAGACAATAAATTTCTGTTACGTAAGCCTCTTATTCTGTGGTACTTTATTTTGGCAGCCCTGGGAAACCATGCATGTGATATTTTGATCCTGTCACCTATGGCTAGTCAATTTTTCAGTTTCCTCCCTGACAAGAGTCACTCTGGAAACATTAGGGAAGTTTTTGGAAGAGGATACTGAAAATCATGTGTGTTAACTGTAGGAGGAGCAGGTGCAAAATGTGGAAGATGAGGTCATGGTTTGCTTATTTTAAAAATTAGCTTTGGTTCAGTTTGGAGAGTTCCTCCCTGGGGAGACAACAGAAATTCATAGCCATGGGCTTGATACCCTTTTGCACCCCAGAACCAGGTCCAAAGCTAAGCCTGTGAATGTCCCACAATTATAGATCCCTGTAATTTTGCCTTCTCACTGGCTGAGACCCCTGAGGTCTGCAGTTAGCATCTAGGCTCCCCCCAGTAGCTCTGGGAGGCCCTCGTTGTTTTGAATGTAACAGCATGGTCCTGGAGTGAACTTCTAGGGAACTTTTTGGGACGGGGAGGGATATTAGTTATGTTTGATATCCCAGGCTCCCTCTTGTAGGCGTATCTGGTAACACACGGAGTAAAAGTTCTGTTTGCGAGCCCTATCACACCTACTCTGGGGAAGATGGGATTTTCTAGAATGTTGTATTTACTTCTGTTTGGTGCAGGGAGAACTGGGAAAGTTTTTTTAGATTCGTTCCTACAAATACTTTATAACCTCAGTCCTCCCTCCCTCAGCTAGCTTTCTATAAGTAAACCAGATCTGTTCCCTGGGGACAGATTGTTTCAAATTAGTAACAAAATGTGGAATTAATTAAAACACAACCCACACACAAAAAACAAGTAGCCTTTTCTGAAAAGTAAAAGGGCCCATGTTTCACTTAAAATGCATTTTTCAGGAGGTGACCCTTGACTGGACTTCCTTGTCCGTTAATAAACTTGAGCATAGTGCAGAGAACGTGAGCCCTGGAGAGGTGGGTCTGGCTTCCAGACTCGCTTATTGGCCGTGTGCCTGGGCAAGTTACCTCAGCCACAGGAGGTTGATGCTATTTCCCCAGTAAGGTCCTCTAGTGGCTGAGATACGACGATTTATATAATGCACTGAGTAGGCATCTGGCTCGTGGTAGATGTTCAGTCAAAGGTAGCTTTTCACAACCCGCCAGGTCGGCCTCAGGTGACCTGAACCCAGGGCTCAGTATGCAACTGAGAAAAGGCCTTTGAGTCTGAGGGACAAGAAGAGCCTCAAACTCTGGCAAGTCACTCAGCAGGAAAGAGAACACTCTTCAACCCAGAAACCGGGGTGATATTCCAATATTGAGCAACTGGTATGATGTGGTATTCACCAACTGGAAAGAAGGCTGGCGCATGAGAACAGCGTGCTGGACTATCGGGGGACCTGGGGGTTCATGGCAACTGACTAGCTGGTGCAGAAGCATTACATACTGGGCGGACTAGCTGCATATCAGCCCTGGTCAGAAGTAACCTTCAGCACAGTACCCATGCGCTTTACATTGTGTGTAAAATTAAATTTAGGGTCATTACAAGCTTAGACTCTGGTTGCCCATGGCAACCTTGAGTTCTCTGTAGGGTACAGCCGAATTTAAACAGAGTGTCAAGACGCTGCTAGAAGATGTTAGTTGGAAAAATGACTGCAGGTTTCAATGTAGATCGAAGAAAGGAAGAATCGCCAGTTATAGCTTTATAATATAGTCTCTGGGGCCCTTTAGCTCAAGTGGCCTGCCAGCCTGAATATGCCCAAAGGCACGTGGTGTTCTGTTCAGGACTGTAGGTATAGTAAGAGGTGGTCATCATCATGACCTCGAGACATTCAGGAAAGGTTAAATTGTGCTCAGCTTGCTGTTTAAGAAACCAGAGAAGCATGTAATACACTTTAGAAAGATTTCAATTACAGAAGGTTAAAAGGAAAACAAGTTTCAGTATTTAAAATTTAATTATCTGGAAAACTGGTCATGTGGAACAGCCCATTCCCCAAGGATGCCGTGCAAATGGGGTGTTGCAGGACCTTCCGTCTGTGCCCACTTCCTTCTTCTCAGCCTGCTTTCCCCATATGCTATTTGATTTCTTGACTTGGTTTCTGGAAGGTATCCATCCCAGAGTTCACCCCATTCCTATTTTCTCATTGGACTGAGGAGGAAACTGAGGCTTCAGCAGGTGGCTTCCCGGGAGGTCAAGTGACTTAAGGGAAGAGCAAGGACTAGAATTCAGGGCGTCTGACTCACATTATTAAACTTTTTCTTCAACACTACACCAGTGAAATTAGGATAGTTTGTTTGTTTGTTTTTACAACTTACTGTTGACAATAAAAACAAATAGGAAATCAAGTTTTTCTACGTAGTATCTACATAATTTTCTCTATCTCCTCTAAATGGATGGTGATGACGTCTAGAACCTTCCTTCTCAACAGGAATTTAGCTAAAGGTATAACCGATGGCCGTTGTCATGGACAGTGGGAGCTTGCTTTCTCCTCAGCTCTGCACAGGCTCTCTGGGCTTAGGCTGTGGAGAATCTTCCGCCGACGCCTGCCATCTTGTGGTTGAAGTCAAGCACAGTGCGAGAACGTGCTGGGAGTTTTAGCAAGTTTATTATCTCCATCAGGCTGTGTGGGTTTCTCAGCGGTGCTGTGACGCTGATGTTTTCGGCCTTTAGAGCTCTCTTTAGACTGGCAGCATCTGACCCATCCCTGAGCAGAAAGTGGCTCAGGCACTGTCCCTCTCCTCGGTGTGCTTGGTGTCCTCGTGCTGCCCCCAGGAGGTGCCCCATCCCAGTGTCCCCCAGGGCATCTCCTCCTAACACTCACAGCCCTCAGGTCCCCCGACAGGCAGATAAGTAGCTGATCTGATAAACCCACTGTGCTAAGGTCTCCGTGATGGGTGGTGGAGGGAAATTGTCCTTCCCCAGCCCAACTCAAGCCTCCTGGGAGCAGAAAGCCTTAAGGAAGGTATGAGTAGCAGAGCAACGTCCAACACTACGCCAGCCAAGGGGGTGGATTCATTCAGAAACCTGGCGACTTTGGCACATGCTCAATGCCAGCCTATAGGTAATGTCCAAAGCCACTTTTAGAGATTTTCAGGATCCGCTTGTTCTTATGAGAGAAGAGATTACATAAAAGGGGCCACTTTCCAGGATCTAAAGGGGGTTGCGGTTGCAGAGCTCCATCCAGAGATGCTATTTAATTTCATCCCAGGGACCTACCTGTCCTCCAGTCCCCCCATCAAAGCTACTGCTGGTGACTGGCCGGGGAAGATGGAAAACCCAAATATCCCACTTAAAACACTCACTTTGAAACTTATAGCATGGCTTTTGGGAATTGTCATAATTGTAATTGTAAACCATAAAGAGAAAAAAGACAAACGCATCTTACTTAGTGTGATGATAGAGTTTCTGACCTGACTTCATACCCTGACTTCATTCCCGGGCCACTTTCTTGACTTCTATTTCATTTTTTATGTCCAGGTATTAAAGAAGTGCTACACATTTTCAGTCTCTCGTTTTGAGCACCAGATGCCCTCAAATGACTCTCGAGTTTTTGTTTTTCAAAAGGTCATTGAGTTCCAAGCTTCGGCACCTGTTTCTGCCCTCACCCCTCTCTCAGTGTTTGAAAGTGGAAGCAGGTAAAGGCACAGCCTGGCCTACCTGTTCCTAATTAACCTGTTGCCTAAGCACAGGTCTTTTGGTATTTGACTATGGGTTGCTGCTTCCTCCTGGAAGGGAATTAAATCTGGTATTTTCAGGACCCAAGTGTAATTTATAATAAAACATGGGTTTTAAACAGTTACAGAGATTTCTTCATCAGACTCTTCTTTGAAATATGATCTTTTTCCAAAGATGTTGAGGATGTGAATTTAAGTTTTCCTATATTTAAAATGGTCATGGAGATGTGACTCCTAGTGGCTTTTTGGATGACAGGACTTCCCAACGTTGAAATGTTTAGAGCAGCACTCAAAAATGTGAATACCCAGGTTCTTTGTATCTCCCAGCCACAAAAACCTGGATGTAGGGCGTCAGAGGTGGTCTGACAGCTGACTCATCCCACAGTTACCTCATTCAGGGCTCTTTCTTCACCAGAGAAAGGATGATTCTGTCATTTACAATGTCTTTGGGACTTAAATTTAGCCATTTCCTTTTGGGGAGGGGAAGGGAGACAGAAGTGGGGCTGTTTGCATAGCTGAAGTGCATGTTTGGTCAGCCCTTCAGGCTGGACTTAAAGGTTAGTATATTTAAATGTGGCTGGGATTTATTAAGAAACTTTTGATCTTAGGGATCACGGATGTATTTTCACAAATGTCCCTGAAGGAGGCCTGAGCTATTATGGGGGGAAAGGGGGAGGGTATCCTTTTAAAAAACTTAAGTTCTGTGAAGTACAGGTCTCTGTCAAATTGCATGGCAAGTCTTGAGGGTTTTTTCCCCCAACTCGAGGGTTTTGTTTAGTCCAGATATCCATTCCTGTGAAGCCCTTGTCTGACCCAGCAGAATGGGCAGAGAGGACTTCAATGGCAGTCTCTGGAAATGGTTCATGCTCTAGAAAGTTCGTTGTCCCAAGTAGGATGCCCAAGAAGATCCATGGGGTAAGGGAAAAAATTTTTTAACATCACGAGACATATTTTTTTACCTTAAAAATTATGAAATTGCGCTTGACTAGTGTTTTTGTTTTTTAAATTTTATTTTATTAAATTTATTGGGGTGACAATTGTTAGTAAAATTACATAGATTTCAGGTGTACAATTCTGTATTACATCATCTATAAATCCCATTGTGTGTTCATCACCCAGAGTCAGTTCTCCTTCCATCACCATATATTCGATCCCCCTTACCCTCATCTCCCACCCCCCACCCCCCTTGACTAGCGTTTTAAATATGGACTAACACTTCCTGTGGGACATGTGATGTGTCCTGAGGGAGGAAGGGCCGATCCATCACTGGGTAATTCACTTTTGACTTATTTCAAGGGACTGTAGGCTCACTCAGTGAAGTAGGTTTATGGATTAAATTATTTCATTTTAACTAAATTAAGCTTTACCAAATGGACAGAGAAACTAAAAT
The DNA here is from genome assembly GCF_057876585.1 of Rhinolophus sinicus. Taxonomy (NCBI): domain Eukaryota; kingdom Metazoa; phylum Chordata; class Mammalia; order Chiroptera; family Rhinolophidae; genus Rhinolophus; species Rhinolophus sinicus. The sequence continues at coordinate 20,984,344 of NC_142503.1, forward strand.
TCTTGAGAGTGGGAAAAGAGGATTAATATATTATTGTATTATATTATATATATAAGTTATATATTACTGTATAATATATAATATATTGTATATTAATATGCTATGTATTATATTTGTGATTACATAAATTATATATTGTAATCATCCTTTTTTTCCCTCAAGAATTTTAGTTTATTTGTTCATTTGGTAAAGGTTAATTATATAATTAATATGTTTTATATTAATTATATTAATAATATAATAAATGCAAGTATAAGGCAACCGTAAGAAAATGGCTGGGTTCACCCTTTTCTTACCACTGGTATGCGTTCAGACACTTCATGGGGTAAGATGATGACAATCTATTCATATTGACAAGAAATCAGACCAAAAAATAAAATTTGAAGCTATGAAGAGATTATGTGAATTTCTAGCCTTTATCATTAAAGAAAAATCTCACAGTCAGCATAGATTGTGCCTTGAGATAACATTTAATGATGGTAAGAAGCCATCATAATTAGCAAGATATTTAAAATCTCACTTTCCACAACATGAATACAAATAGTTTTAAATGTTTTAGCAGTGTTTAAAATTATGCACTACTAAATCTAGTGCAGAATTTTACTAAATTAAATATTTAAGAGCCTATTTGGAAATTTTTTTACTTATTTGCTTAAGGCAAAAAGTCACATCCCATTAGGAAAACATTCATTCTTCCTGATGAGATTTAAAAAAAAAAAAAAAAAAAGCTAAAATAATGCATGGAAAACAATATAGCTACAAAATAAAAGGCCTGAGTTTGTCAGCAGATTCTGCTGGAAGATGCATAGAAACATAGATGAAGTTTTAGAGAAATAGCGTGCTATGTGGGAGGTTTGCTATGAAGTTGGAGGAAAGTTCTGCTGTTTCTCACATGTTCCAAATAAGGGTACGGCAGGTCCTGGAATAATGTTGTTTTCTTCAAAGTCATTTCATTATAACATTGATGAGGTACCCTAGCAACTTAACTCTTATTATATCAATTAGCCAATGGTAAAACTGGTTTTGTTATACATTGTTTCACTTAAAGTCCTAGAACCTATGGATGATGTTAACTGAGGACTTAACTGTATTTGCTTGATTCTGTTTCAATAATGAAATTATTGATATAATAATGAATACCTACTTATTTGTGAGTCACTAAAGCAAAGAGATACCAGAAAAGATATATTTTTCAAAAGACAATGACTTTGTTAGTTAAAATAATGCTTTATGGGAAAATGATATAAGGTAACAACTGCTTTTACTAGAAGAAAAAAAGAATTTAGAGTAAGTTTACAATAATAGGCCAGAATATAAAATTGATTCACCGCATTGGTCCTAGGAAAGGTAATGTAGCAAAGAAGCTAAAGCCAAAAGTGCCAAAAATGCTAACAAATATAACCAGTATGGTTAATTTTATAAAAATAAGACCTTTGAAATTGGTAGAATTTTTACTTTTCTCTGTAATAAAATGGGGAATGATCATGAAAATGTTTTACTATATGGAGGTTTGATGTTTATCTTGAGGCACAGCATTTAACAGAGTAATTGAACTTGATAATTGTGGGTTTTTTCTTATACAAAAAAGACAAGTGTTTCAAATTTGCCCATCTTATCTATGAAAACAAATGTTTTCAGTGACCTGCTTTCTGGAGGTCACAAACGAAAATACAACATGTAACCTGTCTCTCCAACGTAAAGATGACTTAACAACAAATAAGAAAGTAACTATTATTTGAAAGCAACTCATGCTTTGAAAAGAACATTTTCAAGATTTTTGGAAATGTTCCCATATTTGTATGGCTTTTTTTTTTTTAACAAAAGTGCTGTTTGCCAACAAAAATTTCCATATTCATATTTGAATTCTTGAGAACAAAATTTTCTATATTTTAAATCTTCCAAAGAATTTTAGAGAACTTGTATTAAAAACTATTAAAAGACAGTACCTTTCAATTACTTTGCAAGAAAAAGTCAAAAGTTGAAATTTAATATGAAGTTTCAACCAAAACCTTGCACAGTAGCTTTGGAAAATGAATATCGTGATTAAGTGCTGCTACTGATGTACTTCTTCCATTTGGATCTACCTATCGTTGTGAGATATCTTTAGCTATGGCAGCCCTTAAAACCAACATCCATTTATTCTGAACTGCAAACCATACTTATGAACGGTCACATCCCAAAGTGTTAAACCAAGTTTTTAAAAACCTTGAAGTGTATTTAACTACATAGCTTTTCCTAAAAATAATACTCACTTTATATTATTTTTTTAGTAAAGGTGAAAAAAGATTTCAAGATACTAAACACTACAGGTTAAGTGTATCTATTTAAAATACCTTTTTGTATGTTCTATAATGCATATACTGTATTAGTACACTGGTACATGTATGCACTGAATAAATGTACATATAATGGAGGTACATGCTCAGTTTTTCTTTTCTATATTTTTTACTGAGAGGAATGAGAAATTAATGGTTCTAGAGTATTCATCACATAGGTACAGAGGTAAGCCTTGTCTCCCTAAGGAAACATCTCATTTGGGATTTGTGGAATTTAGATGCTTCTCATCAACCCTGTGCCCCCTACTGGCTCTCTGGAGGGCTGGTGTCCTCTGGCTCTGTAGGCTGGACCTTCTACCTAAGCTCTTCCGGTTCCTCCTCACTTGTTTTCTAGGTGAGCCCAGAGTTCCCACCGTAGTGTTCCTGGCCAGCCGCCCCACCAAGCACAGACCCACTGGCTCCCCTCCTCTCACTCCTGTTGCTAACTACCGGCTCCCTGGACCATTTTGTGAGCTCTCTTAGGCTCATTATTCTCCACTTATTCATTTCAGAGCAACCTATTTATAAAGCTGTTAGTTAATTCCTCGGGCACCCAGTCCCAACTTGCACACTCATCTTTATTTCAGTGGCAACATTAAACAACATTGAAATAGCATTTTAAAGGAAAGAATTACTTGCAGTTCCACTACACTAATCCTCAATTCAATTTTTCAGTGTTCAGATCGAATCTGTGACCATGCAACCCACTATACTAACACAACAGATTTAATTTGTCTATTTCCATCTCGTCTATGTTCATCTGCAGTATATATATTTTAGACCACCTTTCTGAACAATTCTTTTCATTGGAGAGTAATGCAGGCACATGGCAAAGCATTTGAGTAGGACAGAAGGACAGTGAGTGGTAAGTCTCAATTCAGACCCCATTCTCTAGTCACTACCACCAGCTATACTCCAGGGCCCCACTCTGCTACCAGTTCAGGGGCATCTCTCCAAGAATTCTCTAAACATACATAGTTCTCTGTGTTGTTTCTCTTTTACACAGATAGAGGCACACTATTCTGCATCTTTACCCTTTTTTAACTTAAAAACCTATCTTAGAGATTGTTTCAAATCAGAAGAATACGTCACGTTTCTCATTCTTTTAAACAGCTGTATAATACTCCACTGAGGTTTCTAATAGGTATTTAATTGGTCACCAATGAATGGGCATTTTCATTGTAGTCTTTTTTTGCTATAACAATTCTATAATGTATTTAATGTTCACATGTCTTTGTCTATGATACATAAATGTACAGGTACAATTATGTGAAGGATAAAATCCTAGAAGTGGAATTCTCAAATCACGTTTTAAATTTTTTACTCATATTACAAATTGCTTCACCCAAGAAGTTACACTAATTTGTATCCCCACTGACAGTATATAAAAATACTGTTTTCCTCACAGCTTCACCAATACCAAGGAATACTTTTTAAATATTGGCTCATACTACTTGCAGAATTCTGAATTACCCTGCTTCACTTAACACATTCAAACATGTTCCACCTTATTAAATGGTCTTGATAGGTATAATCATCGGTGATAATTTAGATAAGCATGCTCGACCTTTTTGTTATTCCCAGTTTTGCAATACTATGCATAACACTGCACTTAGAAATGCTTGTGACCATGACTTTTTTCCTTTTGAATCATGCTCTTAGGACAGATTTCCTGGAATGAAGGTCAAAGGACAGTTTGCCAAGTTGCTTTCCACAAATGGTTTTACGAAATTACACTCTCACCAAAAATGTATGTGTACCAGTGTACCCAGGACCATTTCAGGGTAGGGTATTATAATTTAAAATTATGTTTAAATAATAGAAATAGGACTCACCTTTATGGTTTTAATTTGCATCTATTTGATCAGGGAGTTTGACCATTTCCCCTACTTTCTTTTTTTTTTCCTGTTTTACTTTACCTGTTATCTAAATCATCTACACATGTCTTTTATCCACTGTCTGTTGGGGTCCTGATCTTCAGCACTGGGATATGCATTTAGATGTTACAGATCTCAGTCTTTTTGCCCCATACAGTTAAAATCTTCCTTAATCTTTTAATAGATTGTTGTTATTACTGTAAAGAAGTTTTCACTGTTTCTGTGGGTGAGTTTGTGTTTTTTTCTTTTGTAATTGTCTTTCTACTTCTTCATATCTTAGGACGTTGCCATCTTTTGAGACCTGAAACTCTCTTCTACCAATTTTCATGATTATATTTTAAATTTATCTTTATAATTTAAATTTTAATTTAGCTGGAGTTTATTTTGATGTCGTGGAAAATTTATATCTAATTTTTGATAAATTGTTGTGCAATTCTCCAAACATCTTTTAATAATAACTAATTTTTCTTAATTAATTTGAGGCTTCATTTATTGTGATATACACATACACATTCATAAATATGTACATTTCTATTTCTGGGTGTTCTATTTTTGCTCTGCTATGTGTCTCTTCTTATTCTTATCACATAATATTTTGATCATGTTATAACATCTAGGAGTGCTATCTCTCTCCTCTATCTCAGTGCTGAAACATTTTCTAATATAATTTAAAACTCCTACCCATTATTTTTTCCAGATTATCATGAGTCCAAGGGAGTGCAGTCTTCTCCAGCATGGTCCATCCTTCAAAGCCCAGTTCAAATCCCCCTCCATGAAATCTATTTTCACGGATGTACGTAGTAGGCAGGATTCTAAGATGGTACCCAGGATTCCACATGCTCCCACATTGTCGTACACGCCCTCATAACTGCAGAACTGTGAATTTGATGGCTGTTACTCCCATGATCAGGATATGTCATAATGTTACCGCAGATTCAAAGGGGTCTGCTTGCTTGCGCGCATGCAAGACAGAAGAAAACACGAGCAGGAGTTGGCAGCAAAGACAGTAAAGGTTTATTTGAGGAGTTGGCACCAAGTCTGGAGACACAGATGAGCTAGTACTCTCAAAAACCTGGCTCCCTAGTGGCCTCTAGTGGCTGCATTGTGTAAGGAAAACTCATTAATTATGGCTGCTGTGGGCGTTGGGGTCCTGGGCTCCACGGATCGGGTGGGGCTAAGGCAGGGAGCAGTTGATCATGGCTTCAGGTCCAGGTGTCAGTCATAACACTGTTGGGTCCAGTTTCCAGGGAATGTGGTCCGTGGGGCTGTTCTGCTCTCATGAGTCCAGAGCTGAAATGTAACTGAGGCCAAGGTGTTAGCTTTGTTGTATCAAACCCTTACTCATTGTTTGAGGTTTAATTATTATATCCTCCTCATGGTAGATAAACCTGAAGCTTTATTCTTAAATGAATTTGGTGTTGACAAGAACCTGATGTCCTAAGGGCTTCATGATTGCAAGGAGTGGACATATAGTATAAGTACAGGTAGGAGGATCTGGGGAAAGAATGCAAGTGAGGTAGAGCTTTATCAGGATAAACAAAGCTAGCTTAGATTAAAGCAGAATGCATGCTAAAGAGATGAAGTTCATGTGCGGTAATCAGTTTTGTCTCCTGGGAATTTGGGATCAGGCCAGTGAGAGACCAAGCTGCTTGGCTGTTGGAGATGAGCTGAAAGGTCAGAGTCAGGTCAGGATTCATGTCCAGAGAGGCCAGAGCCCCTTGCCTGAATTTACAGAAGGGCAGACATCAAGAGGAAGCTGGTCCCTTTAGAGGAACACAGAGTGGACATGCAGGGAGGGGCAGGGCTAAGTAACAATGTCCCCAGAGAGAGAGGGATGGGACAGGAGCTTCCAGGGGCTCATGGGCCTGCAGTTCCCAGCACCAGTTTCCATGGTGCCTAACTGCACATATTTCCACGAGATTCCTGTGTCCTTGCAGACAAATACGTTCTGGCTAAAAGGCTGCTGGTGGGTGACAAATCAGAGAGGTTCTAGTAAGTCCCAGGTCACCAAATTTGAGTGCTGACTCCGCAGAAATGTAAACGCAAACGAAATTGCCTTTCTCTGGTCTTCGACTTTCAACTGTCAGCACAGTGGAATTCCCAGTGACCTCTGGAGGGCACTATTCATTTACGTTTATCGTATAGTAGGGCACACTCTACAGAGAGCTGCTAAGAAAAGGGTGTTTGGAATAATAGTTCCCAATGGGTACCTACAACGTGCTAGCCACTGTGCTGGTTGCTCTACATACATTATGCCTCAATCACAATTCTTCCCAGCAATTATAAGTTATTCCCTAGTATGTAAATTGTTTCTACAGATGTCAACAAAATGAAAACATCTTTTCTCTTTTAATGAAGGTGTAGCTAGCTCATTGGGACAGGAACCAGTTCCATTCAGTCAGCCCTTCTCTACTTTATGTACTTGGACGAAGTTTACTCTTTTATGGGCATGTACTCCTTCTTAACTGGAAAAAACAAAGAATTAAATATGGCACCACTGCAAAACAGGGAAAAATATTTGGTCAATGTGGGTGCAAATGACCTATTTTCCTCTTCTCTCCTAGTGGTGAGGTATTTCCTGTCTTATACGGCTACACACACACACACACACACACAGACACACACACACACACACACACACACACACACACACACACACACGATAATTATGTTGGTTTCAAGCCAGGCTGATGGCTGCTAGGCAGTGGGCACTGTGGTAAGGGGAGGAGTTATTGCTTTTCTCTAGCCGGTTCAATGCCACCAAGTTGGGAGGGTAGGAGTGAGGTTCCAGACCTTTTCAGGGCCTTCTGAGAGGTCTGAAAACAACTACTGGCCCAGACACATTTATTGTTCGCAAGATATTTGAAAAACCTAATTTGATGTTATCAACGTCCGTAACATTTTTATCAAATATTATCCACGTGAGCTGCGTGCATTACTCTTCTGATGTAATTCTTACAACAATCTTATGATGTTAAATGTAAGTAGTATTACCTCTATTTAGAAAGGAGGAAATTTAGGCTGGGAAAGATTAGGTAAATACACCTGCTAAGGGACAGAGCCTGGAATTGAGCCCAGTTTACCTGCCTCCAGGACCTGAGTTCTTTTTGCTAGTATGCTGTTAATTCATGCCCACATCACAAATAGCATGTCTGTCCCAATAGAGAGCACCTCCACCCCAAGTAGACAGCATGTCCATATCCTGTAATTATTAATTACAGTAATGATTCTGTAAGCAGCATCCTGGCCAGGGCACCTTAAGCTTCTTAATCATGGTATCAGTCTCCCACCCCTCTCCGCTGTGGAAGGGAAAAATCGAAAATCAGGAATTCCAGTTCTAGACAATTTCTTAATCTTTCTACTTTTGTATTCATATAAGGATATCTGTTGACCATCTACTGTGTTTTAACTCTGGCTCTACATATTAGGGAAATGCTGGTGTATGAGACATAGAGTGTCCTGATTTTATGGGGTTTGCATGCATGCTTTGGAAAACTACCTTATCCTTGGGGTAGGGTAATATGATTAATAATAATATGAAGTATTTTTAAAGTAAATTTCTTTTTCTTTTGTAATAGCTGTATTGAGATATAATTCACATACTGCAAAATTCACCCCTTTAAAGTGTACAAGTTAATGGTTTTATATATTCACAGAGTTGAATATCACTAATATCTGCTTTTAGGATATTTTCATCCTTCCAAAAAGAAGTTCTATATCCATTACCAGTCATTCTCCATTTGTCCCTTCGCCTAGCCCCTGGCAACCACTAATCTACTTTCTGTCTATAGAGATTTACCTATTCTGGACATTTCAATATGTGGTCTTTTGTGACTGGGTTCTTTCACTTAACATAATGCTTTCAATATTCATCTATGTTGTAGAATATTTCAGAACTTGACTCCTTTATATTGTCAAATAGTATTCCATAATATGGCTATACGGAATTTGTTTAAGCACCTATCAAATTGATGGGCATTTGGGTCATTTCCACTTTTTGACTATTGTAAGTAATGCTGCTGCAAATATTGGTGTACAAGTTCTTATATGGACATATGTTTTCAGTTCTCCTGGGTATATGCCTGAGAATAGAACTGATGATCATATAGTAACACTATGTGTAAGTTTTTTAGGAACTGCCATATTTTGTTCCCAAAGGACTGTATCGTTTTACTTTTTTTACCAACGGTGTATGAGGGATCTAATTTCTCTACATTCTCACCAAAACGTGTTATTATCTGTCTTTAGTATTACTGCCATCCTAGTGGGTGTAAAGTGGTATTTCATTGTGGTTTTGATTTGCATTCCCTGATGACTAATGATGCTGAGCACCTTTCCATGTGCTTTTGGCTATTTGTATATCTTTGGGAAAATGTCTATTTAAATCCGTTGCCCATTTAAAAAATTATACCAGTTGCCTTTATTTGTTGTTGTTGTGTTGTAAGAGAGATTTATATATTCTAAATACAACCCTCATTGAATATATGATTTGTGAATATTTTCTCAGGCACCTAGGGATGTTAAACAATTGTCACTGATTGTTTTCAACAAATGACCTAGGGATTGGGCTCTTCTTGCAGAAACAGCTCTGAATCAAACCAAACAAAGGTAAATCCTGAAAATGGAGCTTTTCAGAGAGCTGCCAGACAGGACAAATACTGACAGTTCCCTAGGAATAGGGCTTTTGAAGACCTCCAAACATGTTCTAACCCAGTGGCATTTAGGCTGCTTATTTCCACAGCTGCCACAGTTGTGAGGTGGTTCGTTTTCAAAGCTGTGTGAAGCTAGGGAGAAAGGGATTGTAATAGTGTAAGTTAAAATGCCACAAAGCTCACTGTGCTTACTGAGATTCAGTCATTTTTCTTGAATAAATGCTTTTTAGACTACTTTCAGCCTTTAGTTTATTTCCATAGTTCCAAAAACTTGCTTTTGATAAAATTTTCCAGTATTCTTGTTGCTTTTATAAAGGAATGGATTTTTGGAGGTCCTTTTTCTATCATTCCAGAAGTGCTTCTTCCAATAAAGTTTTTTTTCTGAAGTATAACATGCAAAAAGAAAAAGCCACAAATCATAAGAGTTCGGCTAGTGAGTTTTTGTATTAACCGTTACCCAAATTAATCACTAGAACTTGACTAGCTCCACAGAGAACTCCCTCATACTCCTTACCAGTTATTAACTACCCTCTTTAACCAAAGTAAAGTGGTATTAATCATTACAAGATAACTTTCCCGTCCAGTACCATCACGATTTTTTCCCAACTCTCTGTTTGACTATAATTATTCAATTCCCCTCGAACCACTCCATTAATACATTTAATCGAATGGCATCTTTCTTTATTTTACTTGTTAAATTTATTGTTTGTGATTTTCAACTTTTTTATTATTATTATTAATTAGCCTGTTTGATGTATCCACTAATCTCTGTCAAGCTCCTGTTGCCTCCCAAAATTCTTGTATCATCACAGCCATTCTCCCATCACTACACCAGGCCCTGGAGTACTGGCTGTAATTCTCCTCTGTCCCTTTTTCCAAGACTTGCAGACACCCTTGATCATCAACATAAACAAAGAACATTGAAATCTCTTCAGGATAAAATTAGATGGGTTTTCATAGGATTTTTGCACAGTATCCAAACATTCTGATTTGTACAGATAGAGGGACAGTTTCTCAGAGGTCTTTGGGAGCAATATTCTTCCATGAAAATTCATTTGCTTTTCCTGACTAGGGCTTCTCCAGCTGATTCAGAGTCATTGTGGCATCACAATTTAGACTCCGCGTTTTCATTCCAAAGTCGTTCCTCTTGAGGAAATCCCTAGTGGGAAAGCAAGGGGGATGAAGACCTTCCTTGGGACAATTTATGAGGTGTGGGGACTCGATCCCTTTCAGTGTTTTGTCATAGTCATGGATCATTAGCCAGTAGAATAGGAGCTGTTCTGATGGATAAAACAAGATGTAGTAACTCACAGTGATATGGGCATTTAAGAGTAATTGCTTGAGAAGTGAAAGGGGGTCAAAGTGGTTGAACTTAATGATACAAAGAATAACCAAAGGGTGGGAAAACCTATAAACTGAATGAAAAGGTTGGACGAAGATAAAGGACCTGAAGTAACTAATAAAAATGACTAAAAGCCAATTCTGTCTTTATAAGGAAATTTTCATCATAGTAGAAGACAAGAGTTCTTTAAAAGAGAACAGAGGTCAAATTTTCCAGAATCCAAATCGATATAGATACTCGTACATGTATATTGTTTTACGTCTTCTCTACAACATTTTGTCATGATTAGTGAATAAAACAAAAAGTGCAAAACAGTATGGTGATTCCTCAAACAATTAAACTAAATAAATTGAAAAATTAGGATTACCATATGACCCAATAATCCTATGTCTAAGGTATATACCCAAAAGTATTCGAAAGAGGGATTCAAACATACTCGCATATATTTGTAAACCAATGTTTATAGCAGCATTATTTATAATAGCCAAAAGGTGGAAACAACTCATATGTTCCTTGATGGATGAATGCATAAACACAATGTGATATATACATGTGATAGAATAATATTTATCCTTAAAAAGTTATTAGTTTGCTAGGACATCCAAGTGCCACAGACCGGATGGCTTAAAGAAGAGAAATTTATTTTCTCACAATTCTAGAGGCAAGAATTTATTGCCCTGAGAAGGAAATACCTGAAAAAGGCTTCCTCTACCCTTCACTCCTTCTCTAGGGGTCTCCAGGTCTGGAGAAGAATATGCCCAATTGGAGCAACTGCCACCACCCTCCCCCAACCCCCATTGCTAGCTAACCGCCAATTGCCAAGTTTGAAGATGTGGCATAGGGCATGCTTATAATCTCCATTTTTAACTTATATACAGACCCTTTTAGTCAAAGGAAATAATAAGAGTTTCTGCTTAAAAAGGTTTCCTGGAGTTTAACACAACTGATTTCTTGACAACAAGACATCAGCTTACAGATGAAGTGGCAAAAAGTTTCTTAAATTTCTGGACACCCTCCAAAAATTTTTTTGGACTATGCAGCAGAAATAGAAGGCAGAGAAATGGCTCTAAGCTGTGACTTAATGGTGACAATTTTGTGCACGTCTTTCTGCTCCCCAGAACATTTTGTGGTACTCATCTGGTGATTTTTTCATTTTCATATTTCAAACATAAAAGGTGGTAGGTGACCTCAGCTTGTGGAGAAAAAAAAATGTTTTGTGACTGGGAAACAGATATCTTTAAGAGATTTATTTCATTCTGTTATGAGTTGCCCTAAATAAGGAGTGATCAAAAAGAAACCAGAACTCTTAAGGAATATTTGCTTTTCTGAAATGTCAGCTGGTATTTTCTAATTTTAATAACCAAGTCTGGTGGACTCAACTCTCTCTGAGACAAAGAAAGAACACTGTGTGTGTTTTGAGTTAGAGGAAGTCAATTTGGATCATTTCTATGCTTGACTCTTCCCAGTGTACACAATCCAAAGACGCTACAGGAGAACGGTGGTCACTGAAGTGTGGGCGTTATTGATCTGATTGTTATAATGTGAGACCATTGTAAGGTCTTAGCCTTCTAATATCTCCTACACCTTTCTTCTCTGTGATGAGCTTCTCTCTAATATTTTTAAGTTTATCTTTTAGCCTCAAGGATCTTGCCTTACTGACCAAGAAGGTAAGAGTTCGTCTAGGGACAATTAAAGGAACTAGCTCCTCTTCTTCAGTGATTTCTAAAGCTGATATTTAACGTTTCATCAATTGCATGGGAAAAACCAGAATTTCGTGGTCTTGGGCTGGGTTGGCATCTCTAACTTTCACAGCACATAACACATAATGGAAGCTCCATAAATGTATGCTGAATAAAATAAATGTTCCTTCTTAAAATGAAAGTCTTCTATGACTGATCCTGAACCAGTCCCATTATTTGGGGCAGAAGCATCAGTCATTGAGAATGTAGTCTTAAACCCCAGTGGATCCAGATTTGGAATTTCCATAATTGTCCATCTAAAAATAAATAGACCTATTATATGTTTTATGCTTTTCCACTTGCTGTGTTTGCAGAAAGACAGTCTATGTTGGTGTTCCCAATTTACCAGTCTGATTTATATGTTTCAAAATAGACCAAAATGGATTCTTACAAAAAATAGCATGCTGATGGTATTTGTGTAAGGTTTGTTTCAGTCTTTTCTCTATAAACAAGTAGTAGTTTTATTGTTTTTGCAAAACAAATAAACAAACATGATTTTTGCAAATTTTCACAACTCAATCTAAATCCTTCTTTCTCTTAAAATCTCTCCTATCAAGATGGTGTTCTAATAACTGTGGAGGTGTAGGCAAAGGCTTTTGTGATCACCTCTAGAAATTCTGTTTAGAAAAAGTGGTATTGTCTATCCAGGATAATTGAAATAAATCATGGATATTTACTTTGAAAGAAGAGGAAAGGTATACTTAAATTAATTCTCAATAATAGTAAGAAGCTATATTGTAATAGTAATAATCTATATTGTAATCTATATTGTAATTAGAATCTACATTGAATTTTCAAACAGAATTCACATGCCTGGACCCCTCCCCTCAAAATTTGGATTCACTATGTCTTTGGTAATTAGTCCAAAGCACTCATTTGGCAGATGAGAAGGTCCACCCCCACCAGGTGAAATAACTCCCTCTAGGTCCCCAGAAATTGATAGAGAAGCCTCTGGACTCTTGGGCTGGGCCCCTCTTCCCAGGGAACAGCAAACTCCTGCCTGCCAGCTGAGGATTGATTTTACATTTTTCAAGGTTATAAAGAGAATGAGACAGAGACCATATGTGGCCCGCAAAGCCTGAAATGCTTACTCTCTGGCTTTTTACCAAAGGGGCTTGCTGACCCTGCCTTATACTGTGTTGGAGATAAAATGTTCACAGCCAAGCCGGCCAAGCCGGCCTGGTGGCTCAGGTGGTTGGAGCGCCGAGCTCCTAACACTGAGGTCGCTGGTTCAGTTCCCACATGGGCCAGTAAGCTGTGCCCTCTACAACTAAGATTGTGAACAGAGGCTGGGCTGCCGTGAGTGCCGGGGGTTGGCGTAAGTTGTCGTGGGCTGCCACGGGCTACCATGTGCTGCCTTGAGTGGCTGGCGGCCAGGGTGAGCTGCTGAGTGCTGCCAGGGAGCAGAAGGCTCATAATGCCAGGGAGCTGTGTCCTACACTAGACTGAGAAACAACGGCTCGAACCGGAGTGGGGGGTGGCGGGGAGCTGCAGAAGAAGGGGGAAAAAAACGTTCACAGCCTTACTCTGGGGCCGATGCCCTGAGAACCTGAGTGTGAGGTGGAGGCTGTGGTGGGTTGTTTTGTGTTGACTGAACTAAGCTAAAGCTATGTTTCCCAAAAGTCTTCCTTGCACAGTTCTGGGTTAGTGGGGCCGCAGGAGGCCCTGTGCATGAGATTTGGAATGTGGAAGTGAAGCAGCAGTTGGATTTGTGTGTGTTTGTGCTCAGAAGGCCGGGATAAGGCACCAGTCTCTGATGCCCAGTCTCTGATCATTCTCTGATAATTCACCTTTTTTGGAGTGGCACAGCAGCCTGACCTGCCCCGTCCTAGCTCCTCCCAGGTCTCCTCCCTCAGCTCCCCTGACACCAGGACCAGAAGTGTGTTCAGCTCCATGGTGAAGGGCGCCAATTCCTGCTGCAGGCCTGCAAAATCACCCAAGTTGGAGGCTAAGGCAGGACATGGTCCCTGTCCCTTTTCTTGGGTTCCAGCTCATCCTTACACATTTCCACGGTCCTTGGCTCTCCCCAGCTTGTGTATTTCCTTCCTGGTTTCCTACCTTCCTGACTTTTGGGCCCCACCCCAGACAGTGAAGTAACAGCCTTATGTACACTGTATAACCATTTAACTGGCTCCCACAGGACATCTTCAATCTGTAAGAAAATAATATTAAAAATAATATTCTATGTTTCCAGACTTGACGGACCCCAGACCCTTTTAAACTCTGGGAACCAGTGGAGCTGGGAATGCTACCCAGAGAGATTTGCATGCACATATGGCTTGAATAGCACACAGTCTCACTTCTCTAGGATCAGAGTCTGGAAGACTTTGATCATGAATCCCACTTTTCTACTTTGAAAAAGAAAATGACCAAAAATTCAAACAGGTAAACAGTCATGCAAATATGCAGGTGAGTTTTTATAAACTTATCTGGAGGCACTGCTCTCTGAAATTCAATTAAATAGAACAAAGGCAAACAAGTCGTCTCTAGTTTCTTCACAGGTCCATGGTTTTCAGTGGTAGTTTTTTCATTGATTTAGTAGTCCACTGTCAATGTAAACTTGGCTATAAGACCTCCCTGCCACCTTTAAATTATAGCCAAGGCACCTAGCCCTGCCACTATAATTCCATATAATTCCAGGTGTGGGCATTCCCAGGAGGTCAGGTCCGTGAACACAACCTTGAGGGCATGCCTAGTTGAACTCCAAACCGTTTGATCCCATGAGAGCCTCTTTCCTTCCTCTTCCAAGCAATCTCTAATAGGATGGAAGGGAATGCACAGCCTCTGCGTCCCCCGGCCTCCCTCTTAGCTTGTCAGCACGTCTCCCTCTTGCCCTCCCAGGTCATGTGACCTGGGAGACCCTAGGAGCTCTCACTGGGAAGACGAGGGCCCCAGCCCTGGACAGGCGGCTCTCTCACGCTCCTCCTGCGTCGTTGCCAACAGCAGAAAAACAGGAAAAGGTCATCATTTTTAAGTTCCTTCGATTTGCTTTTAATTCCTTTACTCCTCCACTGAGGTCATCTTTGAAGACTAGTTCTGTTTACAGTGGGTACTGAATCTTAATTTATCACCACAGTTCTCCTTGAGGAAGACTTCAAAGTTCAGAGCAAACAGTAAGACGAATGTTTGCTTTGGTATCTTTCATCATTTTATCCTTAGTAATGACTATGGAAGAGAAAGGAGTTTGCTCGTAAGCAATAAATATTCGCACACAGGGAAAATGTAGTCAAACAAAACAGATTTCAAGAACTCATTGGTCGTGTTACAGAGTAAATAATTGGAAAAATCTTTGGATGAATGTTGATGCTTAAATCATGAGCAGATTTAAGATTTAAAACTCAGATCTTCTACCCAAAAGATGGGGCTAATGGAACCTGAGCTTTTAGGTGGCAGGGAGGAATATAATTTTCATTTTCAAGAAACTCATTCTTAAAGCTTCTTTGATTGACAGGAAAACTTGAAAGTTTAATTATAAAAGACCTTGAAAATGCCATGACTATTTATATCCCCCTCCCCACTAGTGCATCCAAGGAGTAGTCGTTTTCATTATATTCTTGAAGCCTCGTTTTTGTTTATTTTTATTAAGTTTGTATTGGTTACCAAAATGAAAAAAATATTTTAAATGATAAAAGCAGCACATATTCAATTCAGTAAGGCATACAGGAGAAAGTCAGCATCACCTGTCATCACCCAGAGGTAATTACTACTAATATTTGGTGTATTTTCTTCTAAATTCACATGTGCATCACAATACACACACACCACAACAAGAGTTGTTTGGTTGGACTACACCTAAGAGCATGACCCCAATGCGTCTTGATCCTGCCACTTATGAAATGTGTAACGTTGGGCAGTTTCTTAACCCCACTAAGCCAAGGTTTCCCTAACTATAAAATGGAGGAAAAGAAGAACAATCCCTAACTTATAAGGTGACAGGAGATTAAATGAGGCTATGCCTGTAAAGGCTTATCACAGTGTCTGACACACAGCAAGCCGTCAACAAATGTGAGCCGTTATTAGTTTGTAACTCTCTTGTCACTTCAAAACCATGTAACTCGACAAGCCTTTTGGTAGCTTTGAAAAACTATCAGTTCTCATCCATTTCATCCCTGTCTTAGTGGGGATTTGCATCTATTTGAGCTGTTCTACAGTTAGATTCCTGAACCTGCAATTAGAGTCATTTTTAATAATAACGTTGATGCATATTGCCGTCCTGTGCCAGCACTCTCCACGCGCCAGCTTATTTATAGCTCACAACAGCTCTGCAAGGTAACTGTCATCATCCCCAGTTATGGATGGGAGAATCCAGGTTGGCAAAAAAGAGCCGAGACCCAAACCCAGGCCTCTCGCTTCCCACTGGGCTGCTCACCCTCACACAGCCCAATGCCAAATGCCAGCACATCCTTCTGGAATGTGCTGAGTCTGAAAGCAGCTTCCTGGCCAGGGTCCAGTTGATTTCTAATAAAGCAACAACTGTCTGCTAGGCAAGGTGGGCACCCTGTGCCAGACAAGGAAAAGCTAAAGGAGTTCATCACCACCGAAACAGTAATAGAAGAAATGTTAAAGAGACTTCTTGAAGAAGAAGAAGAAGAAGAAGAAGAAGAAGAAGAAGAAGAAAAAGATATAAAATATGACTAATAAAATGGCAATAACTAAATATCTATCAATAATTTCTTTAAATGTAAATGGATTAAACCAAAAGAAATAGGGTGGGTGAATGGATAAGAAAACAAGACCCTGACATATGCTGCCTACAGGAGACTCACTTCAGATCAAATGACACACACAGACTGAAAGTAAAAGAATGGAAAAAGATATTTCATGAAAATGGAAATAAAAAAACAAACTGGGTAGCAATACTTATACCAGACAAAATAAACTTTAAAACAAAGACTATAATAAGAGACAAAGAAGGACCCAGTAATTCTACTTCTGGGTATTTATCTGAAGAAACTCAAAACACTAATTCAAAAAGACATATACATCCCCATGTTCATTGCAGCATTATTTACATTAGCCAAGGTATGGAAGCAACCTAAACTAAATATCCATCAATAAATGAATGGATGAAGAAGAGGTGGTACATATACACAATGGAATATTACTCAGCCACAAAAAGAATGAAATCTTGCCATCTGTGACAATATGGGTGAACCTAGAGTGTATTATGCTAAGTGAAATAAATCAGACGGAAAGACAAATACCATATGATTTCACTTACACGTAGAATCTAAAACACAAAGTCAACAAAACAGAAACAAACTCATAGATACAGAGAACATTTTGATGTTTGCTAGATGGGAGGGGGGTTGGGTAGTGAGTGAAAAAGGGGAGGGATTAAGAAGTACAGATTGGTAGTTACAAAATAGTCACAGGGATACAAAGTGTAGCATAAGGAATATAGTCAATAATATTCTAATAACTATGTATGGTGTCAGATGGGTACTAGATTTATCAGGGTGATCACTTTGTAAATTATATAAATGTCTAATCTCTACGTTGTACACCTGAAACTAATATAATATAGCATGTCAACTGGAATTGAAAAATTAAAAAATATTTAAAAAAAAAAAAAAGGAAGTTTCCCTAGACCAGAAGTCAAAAACCTGGATCCCTAGAAGTTCCTACATCCTTCTCATGGCATTTTCCTTCTTTATGGAATGAGTATAGTAGTTATATGTCTTACCTTTTTCATGGGGAATGAAGTGATAAAAGTGATGATAATATTAATAATATGATGAAAGTTTTAAATAGCTATGATATTCCAGAAAAGCAACTCAAATGACACAAATTACTTACCTCTCTACCCCCGTGGCTGTTTTTAATGATGTTCTTTGTGACTCTGGTCATTCAACATGATTTTTTTTTTTACCCGCTTGATACATTAACAACTCTTTCTTGACCTCACTAATGTCCTTCCTTCCTTTCTAACCAGCCCACCCAGGGATCATCCATATCTTGTCAGATCTTGCCAGCTACCTTGGTTTCCTCTCTGAATCTTACCCACAGTCTATCCCTTGCAATCCCAGTTACTCTCTTTGAAAAGTGAAAATAATTGCAGGGTTGGTTCCCCTTCATGCCCTTTCCCCCTCTCCCCCAAAGGCGTGCATTCATAAATGGGTTAAACTCCCCACTTTCTGGGGTGGTATAAGGTGCGTCCTTTGTATGGCACCATTTGTAAACAGCATGGCTTTTGTAAACAGCATGGTTGAGTTGGTCTCTGGGACCTGGAGAAGTCTGGACCTTTATCTGGTCCTTTGCTTTTCCCTACTAGGATTTTCTCCAGCTGGTGGAGAGCAATGGTGGACCACATCAGAACTGGGGTTGGAATTGCTTTTCTGGAAGGATTTCCTGGAGTTGGAGAACATGGGACAATCAGGAAGAGGAATCTGATCCTTAAGGTCAATTTGGAAGAATCAGGGGATGACTCACTAGCCATTCAATGTTTCCTTAATGTGGTTCACTGACCTGTAAAGAGGAGATGTTTTGATAGATCATTGACAGAGCCAGTCAAGGTGAAGCACTCAATTGAATGATAATTGCTTGTGAAGAGAAGAAGGGTCAAAGTGATTGAACTTAATGATGCAAAGAGTGATCATGGGAAGAGAATTATAAACCGAGTGAGAAAGTTGGGCAGTGGTGAAGGACTTCAAGTGAGCCATAAAGAAGATGATTAAAAACCCATCCTTGTAAGAAGACATCCATCAGAGTGAGAAATAGCACAAAGGATATTTTCAAGAATTCCAATATTTAACAATTTGCATATGTTTTGTTTTCTGTATAATTACTTACCTGAATGTAGATGAGTGTAGATGTGATTTTTATAAAAACTGAATAGCGAGTACAAACTGGGCTTTATTTACCAAATAAAAAATTCCATGCAATACCTAAACATATTTATACTTTAAAAGTATTCACTTTTCGCCTGAAATTCTAATTTAACTGGGTCTCCTATAGTTTATCTGGCAACCTTGGTACAAACCTGTGGAAGGAAGGGCAGCAACCCCTGGTAGCTGTAGGCTTCCGGGGAAAGGAGGAGTCCCTGCGATACTATCCAGCTTTAACTCTCCTTAGAGTCTATGAAAGGCCTTCTGGGGAACATAGCGCTCACTGTTATAAAGCCAATGGCCGCGCTGAGGTGTGGACCGGGCCTAGAGATGGGCAGTGGCTGCAGTGGATTAAATACTTCTAAGTCCATCCTGGCCAAGTCCCAGTTCTCAGGGGTAGGTCAATGTGAAGACCTCTGTGGGCTGGAACGTGGTCCTTTGGTCCAGGGAACAGGGCAGGGGGGAGATGGAGCAGGAACGTGGGTACATGGCACAGGCCAGAGAGGCAGAGACAAGAACGTGGGTCTGTAATACTCTGGTATTATGTCCTTGAAGAGAAAAGATGCAATCATATGCAGTTGACAGGAATCCGTGTTAATGGGATTAAGGTTGGGTACCTTACCATGAAAGCGAGTCCTTGACTCCTGCCATACATACAGTGGGTATTAGCAAGCAGGCACAGAAATAGTCCCACCGCATGCCTTTCTAAGTTCGGTGACATCTCTTCTGCTTGTTCCTATAGGGGCTCCAATGAGCCCCTTTCCAGCAGGTTCACTCGGAAGGGCAGCAACAAGGTTCTATGGGAAGAATCACCTGACTTTATTGTCAGGCCTAGTTACAGAATCCTCTGGGACCCCCGACATGGAGTTCCACAGCTGAAGCACCAGGCAGAGGTGTTGGGGAGCTGGCTTCCCTGAATTCTCACAGCTCAGCAGGCAAGGACAGAGGTGCCTATAAAAACCTTTCTAACCAACTTATCTTAAAAAATCTCTCATTCCACAGATGAAAACAAAATAGTTCTCACCTCCATTTTGGTAACTACAGAATCTTCTATTGCAGATTGAGATAGTGATATTTCAAATGTTTGCCGCAGCTGCCTCTCCTGCTGCGGCATGTGGACTCTGGTAAGTGTCCGTCAAACGTTAGCACACGGCCTCTCAAGTGTAGATTATGGTTGTCCTCACTTGATAATCTGTATGAAAATATTTTAAAATAAATTTCAGGCAATATGAAGCATGGCTAGGGACTTTCCAGGCAAGGGGACAGATATCCACAAAGCTCATGAGTGAATTCACAGGTAATCTTTTCCAAGCCCATGTAAATAGCCCTTGAGGAACTTCAGTGTCAGACATTCTTTCACATTAAGGTCCACGGGAGTGGCCTGGCATCTTTCTTCATTGGTACAACGGGAATAATAATCGTGTCTGCCACATGGGATTTTGGGGCTGAATGTTGAAAGAGAATACATACAAGAGCTTGGCCTGATGCCTGGTACATAGTAAATGTCCGATAAACATTAGCTATAATTGCTTTTACTGTTATTGTTGTTGCTAATATCAAGGTAGTAATAGTTGCTTTTCCAGTGCCTAAACAGATATCTGGTTCATAGCAGACATTCAAGAAGTAGATGCGGGAATGAATACATTTGGAAGTCTCCTGATTTATATTCATTCATTCAACAAATACTCATTGGGCACCTTTATGTACCATCCACAATGCCAGGCCCTGGGAATGAAATAGTAAATGGAGCCATATGACCTTACCCTAAAAGAGTTCATAGTCTAGAAGGGTAAGCAGACAAGTGAATGGGCAGTGAGGATGCAACTGAAGCACCACTGAGAGCCCTGGACATATTGTAGGGGAGACTCAGGGTGGGATCCCTGGAGAAGGTGATGTGTAACCTGCTTCTAGAGAGGAGAGTAGGGATCAGCCAGGTGAAGGTGCTTAAAGTGGAGAGGACAGTCCCGCTTAGACGTATTCAGGGGCCCAAAGCAAGAGAAAACCTATCTAGTTCTCACAGTTCTACACAGGTAATTTAGTTCAGGATATCTCCTGGAGATGCTTAGAGATGACTGGAGGCTACAATCAATTTTTAAATTTTCTCATGTACAAGCATGCAAAAATCTCTCATGTATTCTGACTATAAAAGATGGAAATGGAAGCAGATGTTGCCACCAAGTCTGAAGAATGGGAGATGGAAAGAATCTCTCTCTCTCTCTCTCTCTCTCTCTCTCTCTCTCTCTCTCTCTCTCTCTCCTGGTTTGCATTAATGTCATTAATGCTATATCCAGGAACATAGGCTTTTATTCTTGGGTTTCCAGTTCTGGCAACCGATCTTACTGAACCTGTTGGAGGCTTCAGATTAGTGACTGTACATCCTTTATGGATTCCACCATGTTTTTCAATTAGCATTCTGGATGAGAGCTCATTTGACACGGCTCTAGGTTGTGTGAGGTTGTTGCAGGGATGAGTAGTGGACACGGAATGAGACATCGAACAAATTCTTTCATGGGCTTCTGGCTCTTTTACTGTATTATTCTTGGGAGTGGCATTAGATTCAGGTGAACATGAGCAGAGTGACAGCAAGTCCCTGGGGAGCAGTGACCAGTGAGGAGGAGCTGGACTTTAAGTCCTTCAGCTGTCCCAGGATCAATTTTGACATCACTTTCATTGGGCTCAGGCCCCCAGCAGTGGATTGGGTTTATTTCACAATTCCTTTCATCGAACATGGATATTTGAAGGTTCTGGTTCTAGGTTAATTAACTGCCACCCAAAACCCTGCCATGACTAGACCACACCTTCAAGTCAGGTGTTTACCAGCAAAACATCTTAGGACTCATACATTCATGTACCCATTTATGCATAAGTTTGCTAAAGAAGGATTTAATTTATTGAATATCTACCATAAGCACAGTACTGTAAAAAAGAAGGAAAGGGAATAGAATGGGAATTTCTATTTTTAATACGTTTTTAATGACTTATAGCAGGGTTTCTCAACCTCAGCACTATTGCTACTGACATTTTGGATTAGATAATGTTTGATGTGGGGGCCTGTCCTGCGCTTTGTAGGGTGCATTGCTGACCTCTATCCACTGGATGCTGATGGCACCCCTCCCCACAGTTCTGACTCTCACAAATATCTCCAGACCTTGTCGAATGTCCCTTGGGAATCAAAAGCTAGTGGCTGAGAATAACTGGCTTACAATATCAGACATCATCCTAGACACTTCCGCTACATTTCTCATTTAATCTCCCCTCCCCAATAAACCCTTAAGGAATATGGTTTGATTATGAGAGTAGGAAATGTTTAATGACTTACCCAGAGTCCTGTGGGTAATAATTATGGGATTTCGACTTTAAATCTAGGTCTTTCTTTTTCTACTACGTCCCCAGGCTACCATTCAATACACAGTCCCAACACCAGAGGAAGTTAAGATCTAGCTGGAAAGATGTCATGTGAGCCGACTAAGTTACCGTTGTGTTCACTGAGAATAGGTGATGTGAGCACGGGGAAGAGAGAGCTAACAGTGGGCCAGGGAGGTCAGGAAACACGTCCTGCAGAATGTTCTTTGACTATTCTGGGTAAACACTTTGGGACAGTAATTTTGTGTTGAGGAGTGACCAGAGGTAAGATTTGTACAGGTAGCATTTAAGAGCAAGTGCTGGTTCCAGATGGAATCTGAGTTCCAGCTCCTCTACTTACTAGTTGTATGCCCATGAGCTACTTAGGTAATCGTTTGGCCCAGTTTTGTTGCCTATAAAATGGGTTGACAATAATAGTACACAGTCTGAAGATCGAAAACCAATCTCTGGTTCCATGAAATGTTCCCAGAGTACCAGTGTCAAATGGTTCCACCCTTCCGTGAGAGCTTTGGGTTTGCAGCATCAAAGATATCTTTCCGACAGAGATTCAAAGGGGGAAAGAGGCAGCCTGGCCATCTGTTGAGACATTCATTCACTCATCCATGCATTCAATCATCATTTACTGAATACCTTTTTTATTCTGGGCATCATGTTTCGATTAATCACATCTGGAACACCAATAACTCACCACTCTGCCCATGCTAAAAGCTTATTGGCTAGAATTGTCATTGTTTAGTTTTAAGACAATTCAAAGTTATTTCTGTGGCTTGGGTTAAAATCCTGAGGTTTCTTCCAATGCTCTGCTTGGTACCACTGCTGGCTTTTGTATTTATAGAGATCTGTTAGGCCCTGGATGTGGTTGGGGATCTTCTCCTGGGAATTTCCTCTTTCTTCCTCTCTCCAGCTTTCTATAGCTACATAAGGTTTCGATCTGTTAGCAAACACTTGGATAATTATGCCCCTCTCTGTTTATAGACTCAGGATAAATTATCCTAATGGGAAAATATCTGTCCTTTGGAGTAATTTGCATCAAGGCTTTTCATTTTTTGTTTGTGTGTGGTTCATTTGCCTTCTAAAAATCATTTTGATGTCCGCTTCACTCATGAATCATCTATTGTTGATATACAACAGCACTCAGTAAACCCCTTTACAAATCTTTTCTTGATCTGAAAGTAGTTGACTTGGGAAAATATGTGACCCATCCATATGCTTTCTCATGGATGCTGAATTAAAGGAAACATTTGGATTTTTAAGACTCTTAGGGAACATCTGATAAGAGGCCCATAGAAATGACCCACCATAGCCTTGACGACCAGCATGCTGGAAAAACTCAATTCAGCTCAGTTTGTCTTACAGCATCACAGACATAATGCAGTTCTATTCATTCAACAGTCATGAAAGACCTACTATACGCAAGGTTAGACTATAGGTGAATAGCCAAGTGTTTCTAATTAATAAAATACAGGTGAACCTTGATCAGATTCTTCAGCTTCGTGGGAGATAGCAATGCATGCTGCCATTCAGAAGGCAAAGTCAGTCCTTTCTTCCTCCGCAATGGTGGGCAACAACTATTGCATTCTCCAGGTGATGTAAACCTGGGGAAGGCTTGGTTTTGAATCTTTTGGGGCCAGCAAGCATAAATGCTTCTTTTTGCAATGTTTCTCCCCTCCCAAAAGCTAAAATACTTAATGATGGGAGGCAGTAGTCTGATGGTTAGTTAAGCATACCCTTTTGAGTCAGACTATATGGGTTTGAACTAGGAATCCAACATCTACTAGCTGTGTTACTTAACCTCATTGTGACTCAGTTTCCTTGTGTTAGAATAAGGCTAATGCTTTTTCCCACTTCACAGGGCTACTTCAAAAAATGAATGAGAAATAACCTACATAAAGTAGTTAGCACAGTGCCCAACATAATCACAATAAGAGCTTGATAATTCTTAGCTATTATTATCATTGTCATCAGCAGCTAATATCTGTATACCCACTAAACAAAAAGCAATGCTGTCTATACACGGAAACTATATAGAGGAGTGAATCTATAAAATATACTTATCTAATCCGTGTCTAAAGTTGGACATATTCTTAGATATACCTATCCCAATAAACAAAGAGATCCAGTGAAATGTGGGCATATGTTTGTGGGCAGCCTTACATTCTCATGGCACTTTGTGAATTAGGGAACATGGACACTCAGGATCTTTGCTCCCACATTCAATGGACACATGAGGGACACTGTGGCCCTAGAAGGGAAGGAAAGAAATTCTCTAGCCTGGCTTCTGCCTCAACTTGTAAGACTGTCATGTCACTTAGGATGGAGTCAGATGGGGGAAGGTCTCAGTCACAGTGATAATGTCAAGTCAGTTCCCATTATATCAAGCAAGTCTTCTTTACGTCCGACCCAAATTTAAATCTTGCTTTTGAGTCTCTTACTCCTTCTGTCTTCTCTAGAGATATAGAACAGCTGGTAGGCATCCTCTTTATAATAACCCTTCACATGGGAGACTGTTACTTTTGCCTTTAGGCACGTTTTCACTCTAGACTAAACAACTCCAAATCTTTTAACCTTCCTTCATAGGTTCTATTTTTCTGTCTCTTTAATCATTTAGGTTCTCCTTTGGAACCTTTCCAGGGTCTCTACATCTTCCTTAAAATAAGGGGCCTCAGACTGGACATACCACCCTAATAAGAGTCAGTCTGCTGCCAAATTCTCTATTATGGGGGAGGGAGAAATGGAGAGAGGCACTTCCCTTTCGTGTCAAACTCCCACCCATGTGAATTCACCCCAGTATCGTGGAGCCCATTGCTTATCAGTATGACTCGCAGATTCACATTAACTGCATGGTCTGCTGCGGTCCTCGTGTCTTTGTCACTTTTTCTTGAATCTAGATATTAAATCTATTGTGCCTGTCATTTTGATCATCGCCCCTCAGGATACTGCTTTTGTAATTAGCCATCATGCTGACCTCTAAACTGTTTTTAATGAACCATTTCCTTCATGTGTTGAATCCACTTTGGATTCTCCTAACATATCAACAGTTCCTAGTCAAATTAATATTATCTGTAGGCTGTGCGTGTGCATATAGCAATTTTAAGTATTATTGAAACCAGACCCAGTATAAAATTGGAGGCTATATTTTAAGTACCCTCCCTTCCCCCCCCTTTTTTTACGGAGCCATTGATCTCTTTTCCAGTCAGCAGTGAAATCCTGGTGAGGGAAAAGACGGACCAGATCATATCTTTGTGGCCTGCTGATGAGAATGTCATATGCATTTAAAGCTTTCCTGCAATTAAGATCTTATACAGATGTGGTTAAATTTTAATTCCCAGCACATCCACACCCTAAACGGGGCTTAGGCAACCAAGTTGGTGGGGGAAAGGGGAATATTAATTTGCATACTACTTAAAATCATGGATTTACTTTAAATAGCACTGGTTTGCAGACCATGAATTATCTATCAGATTGAAGCAGTAGAGAAGATTAGAACTAAAACATTAGAAATTGTCGGTGGAGAAAGCAATGAAAAAGGAAGAAAAGGCGCACTTCTGAAATTATTATTAGAAAATTATCCAATTTGAACTTAACTCCCATAAAAGTTATCAAATGCCCAAATGCCTCATAAAAGTATGTTAATGAATCTACCAAGAGTACCAACTCATGGCAGAAGAGAGGGAAAAGGGAAGTGGGGAGGAGCTAGCATTCACTGAGACCCTTATAATATTTGTAAGGCAGACTTTTTTATTAGAAAGTTCTGATACGCTTGGCTTTTTCTAAAATCCTCAGCCTAACTTGCTTTGCTCCAGGAATTGCAGTATTTTGAGGATTGGCTTGCAAAGCTTGTTCTCACTGGGCACATGAAGTGTTCTTCTAAAGTCTACTTGTCAGTGTTGGTTGCAATACTTACACCTCCTTGAGATACACTTTATCCTGGGGTCTGGTTTCCTTCCAGTACTTCCAAAGGAGGAATGTCACCACCTGGCATTACTGCCTGTTTCCCAGTTTGCTCTCGTGCCAATCTGAATGAAGCAACTGGGGTAATTCCAGGACTGGTAACTATGATGATTATTTGCCGTGTGCTCTGTGGGCTGCTTCTGAGAGAGGGTAGATGCCTAGGCTGGTCTTGACATGGGTTGGCCCCTTCCAGGCTTGAAGTACCCATTCCAGTGGCAATAATGATACTGGGAACTGACATCTTCTTTTGCCTTCTTCTTTATAATTAATTGCTTTGAATTTCACCAGCTATGTCCCTTGCAAAGCTGATTTACTTTCAGGGGCTGCTGGATGCCCAGAAGGAGAACCATAGCTTTAGAGGCATAGGGGTGGGGGATAGGACAAGGCAAGATTCTGGTATGAACCCCAAAGAGTGGTGTGAGTGTGTGTGCTTATCTGCAGGTCCCCAGAGGCGCAGGGCTTCAGTTTATGCTGAGCTTTGTCCCATTCAACCCCACCTCTAGTTCCCCCTGGGAGCTCCAACCTAGATCCCTCTCCAAGCCAGGTGAAAATGTGTTTTGAGCAGAAGTCCCTTAATAGTTTGAGGTTTGGCATAGAATGCTTTTACTTTTCAGCAAGTGTTAAAGTGGGAAAATGGAATAAAACACGATTGAAGTTTTGAAAAGCAACCTCATCATTCAATGCAAGGTGGGGTGATACCTCCTCTCTCTGCCTGCCCCCCACCCCAGCTTTAAGAAAAGCAAACACTCTTTTCCTGTCTTATTTGTCTTTCCATTAATTTAAGACAGGAAGCCCTCAGTGGGTGTGATGTAAACAATTCAGCCTCATGGGTCGGGCTTCCTCATCAGTTTGCAGCTGGAGAGATGGCTGCACGGCCCAAGCCCATTCATGCCTCTCCCGGGGAGGACTTGTTGACTGAACCCCCAGAAGACGGGAGGGGCGCAGGAGCAGGAGAAGGTATAAAGGAAATGCTTCAGTTGTGCAGTCACCGGCGATTGTAATTCAGCAGTGGTACATTTGGTTACTCCAGCAGAAAGAATCTGACTGGAGATTTCTGGAAAGTTTCCTGACATCCTGCCCGGTGTGATGATTGTGATTCTCGTTTGGGCTCCCCCCACCCCCAGTAAGAGCCCATGCTGCTGCTGGTTATGAAACGGAGCAGTTATGAAATGAATCGAAGTTGGGGAGGTGGAGCTTCTTGCGGCGGCTCGAGGGAGAACTTGGGACCCGGCGAGGGTATCAGGATAGAACGTTTTCTCCTTCAAACTTGCTCCCAGGTACCTCTGGAAGCTCCTTAGCACTTGGTGTAAACAAGGTGTCTGCATCAGCCAACTCCCCGAGACCCTCCCCGAGACGGTTTCCTTTTCCCTGCGAGGGGAGTGACCAGGGAAGGGGTTCTGGAATGCTGTGGAGTTTTGACAAGTGAGCAGGGGAGTGACGAGCCGCGCTGGGATTCCATTACAGTCTTTTCATAACCTCCCCTACCGGGGCTGCAGGAGGGAGGAGGGAGACATGTAGCGGACCGAGAGGAGCCTTCGGGAACTCCTGCAGGAACCATGTTCCAGAAGGGCAGTCGAGAGGCGCGCGGTGGGGCCGTGTCCAAGGCGGGGGGCCCGCCCTGAGCAGCCCTTCCGCACCCCGCCGGCGGCCAGCAGGTGACTAGGACCAGGATCGCCCCGGGAGTGCGGAGCCCCGCCCCGATCGCGAGGATTACCCCAGCTGCTCCCGACCGACCGAGACTCCGCCGAAGGCACCGGAGAGGAGACCCCCGAAGGTGACTTCAAAACTGGAGGTAGGAATCTGCTGAAGAAACAAAACCCTCCGGCTTCCCCCATCCCATCTGGGTTGGGGTGCAGATTGAGGAAATTGAGCCACAGCCTCAGAGAAAGGCAGCAGCCTCCAAAGGGCCCCGCTGTAATCTCGCAGATCACTTGGGTGTCTTGTTTTTGACTGGATCTGCGTGTTTAGAGATGGTTTGTGCTCCTTGGGAGGAGTAACCGAACTGGAACTGGTTTGTCAAGTACTAGACGGAAGGAGGCGCCCTGAGTGTGTGTGATGCGCGGGGTGGGGGAGCCCTGGAAAGGGGGACACAAGGCACAAGTCGGGATGGGCCCCAGACCCAGGGTTCTTTAAGAGTATACCTTGTATTAGAGGTGCGGTGGAAGCCCAAGGAGGGAATGTGGGGTGGGGGGGCGCGGTTCCAGCAACGCTGGCGTCTGTTACACTGCCCTTCCCCTGTTCCTCTCACTCTCCCTAGCAGGGGAACGAATCTGGGGTAGAGCAAAGCTGTGTCTTCTACCAGCTGGAAGAGTTTCTGACCCTCTCGCGAGGTCATGATCGCCTTTGGGGACGCATCTTTGCCTCAAACTCCTAAACAGTCTGCTTGGAGGACTCCCCAACACTGATTCACAAAATGTTTTGTTTGTAGTAGCCACAAATCAAAGATTTTAAAGATGAAGGATGTTTGGAAAGAGAATGACATTTTCTATCATGTTGCTACTCTCTAGGAGGCAGTTTGTAAATGCTAGGAGTGAAATTAAGTCACTTATGTCTCATGCCGTGGGGGTAAGGAGGACATAACTCCAGCTGTCATCTTGGGAACCGTTTCTTGGAGAAAAGATCCTGCGATTGTAAACAGTAAACACTTTTTATGAAAATAGGTCAGGCTGAGTTTGATGTCATAAGAGGGATAGCATAAACTGTAATACAGAAGCATCTTTAAATATACATAAAATATAGTACTTTCAGACTTTGCGCTTCTAAATTCATTTTGCAGATTAATTGAAAAGTAAGGTACAAGAGGATAGTCCTACCCCCAATTGTTGCTCCAGCCGTAAAATACTCATTGACCTGTAGATTCTCTCTCCCTCCCTCCCTCCCTCTCTCCCTCTACCCCACCCCCACCCCCGAGATGTTAATGAAGTTGAAACTGTACAGGACCCACCCACAGTTAATTGCTTTCAGGATCTCTTGTCAAACCCACTGTCCCTAGGGTGCAGCCTTGAGGACTCATGGGTAGGGTGTGCTTTGGAAAAGGTCTGTCAGGTTCCCAAGGAAAGAAAAAAGTTCTCAGACTGGGCCACACACAGAAGAAACAAATAGGATGTACCAGGGAAAGTGACTGGGGAAACTTAGACTCAGGATTTGAGGCTTGCTCGGGCTCTTTCAGCCTTGAGCTCTGTGAGCTTGCACTGCTGGGCGTAACTGAGGAGGTACAGTCAACCTCTTCCTAATCTAGAGTGTAAGGAAGACAGTGGAAAGAGCAGCAAAGTTTCCCAAAACTGCCTTTCTGCTTACCGTCTCACACCATAAATTGCCTGACCACACCTGGCACAGCCCTTCCTTTAATCCTCTGTTCCAGTGATCTCTGTAACTCCACGCAGGTCACAATTAGGAACTGTTTCCTTGAAGGGAAAGTGACCCCATTCTGGCCTGTTTCCTGGGACATCAAGTTCTCCTCTCACCTGCTCTGCCACATGCTCAGCCCTGCTCTTTTTAAAACTTATTTTTAATTATTTGGCACACAATATTATATTAGTTTTAGGTGTACACCATAGTGAGTAGATATTTACCTTACAAAGTGATGGCCAGGATGAGTTTAGTACCCATCTGGCACCATACATACTTATTATGACAGTATCGAGTATATTCCCTATGCTGTACTTCACATCCCCATGACTATTTTTATAACTGGCAGTTATACTTCTTTTTCCTTTCCACTTAAGGACGTTTCTCTTTTTTTATAAATTAAATTTAGTGGTGTGACAAATGGTTAGTAAAATTACATAGGTTTCCAGCGTACAATTCTGTAATACATCATCTATATATCACATTGTGTGTTCACCACCCCAGAGTTCATTCTCCTTCCATCACCATATATTTGACCTCTTTTACCTTCTTCTGCCATCGTCCCTCCCCCCTTCCCTCTTGACAGTTGGATTTAATCCCTTTCACCCATCCCCCCCACCCCTCCCATCTGGTGACCATCAGTTTGTTCTCTGTATCTATAAGCTTGTTTCTGTTTTGTTTGTTTGTTTTATTTTGTTCTTTAGATTCCACCTATAAGTGAGATCATATGGAATTTGTCCTTCTCAGTCTGACTTCGCTTAGCATAATACCCTGCAGGTCCACCTATGTTGTGGCAAATCAGCCCTGCCTTCTTCAGCAACTCTGAAGAAGGGCTCACCAAGTACCTTTGCTTCCTTCTAGAAGACGGTTCCCCAGGACACTACTCGGGAACCTCTTCCTGGTCCTTGTTTGGGTTCTCATTCTGGAATCTGATTCAGAGCCTGAGCCCCCTTTCCTTCTTTATCAAAACTATACATAGGAGGTACAAAATTTAAAAAGTCAAATATTTCCACAAGGCTTATAACTAGGAGCAGAAGTCACTCGCTCCAACCCTCACCCACCTGAGCTCCTGTGCCCCAGAGTCAACCACTTGCAAATCTTCGTAGTATGTCTAGACAGCGAGTACGTGTTCCTCCACCTGGTTCTTCTCGCTCACCAAGCCCTCTGGCCTCCTGCTCCTCTCTGGATTTGCAGCTCTTGAGGCCTACTGCATGGCCATCATCCTGGTCTCTCCGCTCAGCGTCATACTGGACGTGGTGTGCCTCTTCCTCACGTGGCAGCCCCTGCTTTCTAGACCCGACTTCTGAATCCTCTTTCTTTGTTTCCTCTCTCTCTCTGGTAAAATACATCTTCCAGAAGTTCCTGAGAGAATACATGGGAGATAATATTTTGGGGGATCTTCCAAGTTTGATAGTTTGTTGGGGTATGAACTCTACGTTGGAAATCCTTTTCCTTCAGATTTCGGAAAGCACTGCGCTTCCAGGTTCAATATTGCTGTCGAGATGTCTGATGTCATTCTAATTCCTGATGCCTTGAATATAATTATTTCCCCTCTCTGAAAGTTTTTAGGATTTTCTCCTTGTTCTTTGTAATGTCCTTTCTCTCTCTCATTATAACACTGAGTCTTTTTTATCCATTTTACTTGGCTTTCAATGGACCTTCTCAATCTGGAAACTTGTGCTCTTCAGTTCTGAACAGTTTTCTGGAATTAAAAAAAATAGTAATTCCTCTTCTCTTCTACAACACCTATTAAATTAGAAAGGGGTCTTCATGGATTCAATCTCGAATGTTTTTACTTTTCTGTTTTCTATCTCATTTCTAAAAAAAATAAAATTGTACTTCCGGGTAAATTTCATTTAATTTTATCGTCCAACTCATACACCAAATTTTTATGTCTACTCTCAAATTCCTAATTTCCAAGAGCTCTTTAAAAAATCTCTGAAATTTTCTTTTTATAACCTCCTGTTCTCATTTTACGGATGAAAAGCTTTTCAACTCTCTGTGGATCTCAATGACAGCTTCTTTGAAGCATTCCTTTACTCCCTGCATGGTTTCTTTTCCTCTGGTTTCTTCTTAGTTTTTTTTTTGTTTTTTAATTGTTTTTTATTTCAAATCTTGCATTTTAAAGGCTTTCCTCAAATGCCTGATAATCCTGAACTGATCACTGAAAAGCTAACAGGAAGGTCTGCATGCCTGGATGGGGCTTGTATCCAGAAATAGTTAGTGCCTCCTTACCAAGAACCACATCTAGAACAGTGTTTCAGAATCCACAGCAATGCCTGGCACACAGGGAACCTTCCATACATATTTACCTAGTCACTGAATGATGCATGATCTTGCTAGGGCCCCGGTAATAATGATTATGAAAACCTCCCCAGGTCATTCAGATGTGTGGCTGGCCCTGAGCACCTCTGCTGTAGGACTAGCATGCTGAACAGTTTTAGGGGAGGACTGCCACTTGTTGGCGGAAGGTCTTTCCTCGCAGAAGAAGCTGACCAGGGGAAGAGAAATCCCCCACACTGAGGGGAATCGGTGTGGCATTCTCATAGCCAGACGCGGGAAGGAGACCAGGAGTCTACATTTGGTATGGAGACTTTCTGTTATTCCCCTGTTTTAAAGCAGTAACTGTCTCTCAGCTACACATGGTGTCTAATTCAGCAGAGCAGACACGTTATAGAAGGCGGGCAGCCACTTAGGAGCTGGGAATGAGAGAGGAGGGGACACAGGGGTCTGAAAGCTTCAGGCACAGACTCTCAGCCAGCCGTCCTGCTTTTGGGCCCCCCTACCCCCTCAGTGGCTGGTACCCCCAATTCCAGAGGCTTTCTGAAGGTCTGTGGCATGAACCCCAGCCTGCTTCCAGACTTCCCGCACTGCTGTGCAGCTTTCTCTCATCTGCTAAGTCAGTGACCACTGGTTTGACCACTTTCCAGCTTCCAAAATGTTGTTGCAGTCATTGTTCCGTTCTTTTTTTCTTGAGTTGAGTGAACCCCCTCCCCCACACTTAAAACAATTCCTTTACTCTCACTTCAGTCCTTCATGGTTATTGGTGACTAAGTCACTCTGCCTGATGCCCCCAACTCTGCCCTGGAACCCTCCTCTCAACTCTCACTTTTGTATTTTTACGCTTGCAAGTGCCCACTGGGGACAGAAATGCAAATGGGCCATGTTGTACTGTCATCTCAGCAGTAGTCGTTACCAATGTCCCAGGCTGTGAGTAGAATGGCTATGGGGCATTTATACTAGGCATGTTAGCCTCTTCTCCATCCGGTCATTAATTGTGCTTCTTTGTATGTGTGGAATATCAGGCAGAGGCATTTCTAAATGTGTTTGGTGCTAACGCTTATCAGAATTCTATCTATGAGAATAACTGTATAGCACATTAACTTCTTTGAAATATATTCACGTTCATTTCCTTCTTTGGTCCTCACCAGAAGCCCATTAGGTGCTTCAGCGGTCATGTGGACCCAGAGGCATCTGTTCTCTGAGATGATTAGCCATTTGGTTCTCAGTACCTCCACTCCACACCCCAGAGACAAGGGTAGGAAAGTATGTGAGCCAAGTCTGGGCAATGAGGTGTGAAGCAAAGTTTCTTGCAGAGCTTCTAGGGAAGGTTTGCTCATTACTGAGAAAAAGACGCAAAAAATAAATAACCCTGTTGCTTCCTTGGCCCGTTACTGTCCAGAAATGCTATCAGCATCTTGCCTCCAGCCTTAGGAGGCAGCCAGCATGCAGGAAAGAGCGAGTCCCTGAGAAGCATGGCTTGAGCCCCACCCTTCCTCTGCACTTCCCATCATGTGAAATGGTTAATTTCCTCCCTGTTCAAGCCATTTTGAATCAGAGTTTGGTATCATTTGCTACCAGACTTATACAGGTGGATATTTAGTTATGCATCATCTCATCACCAAAAGGTTAGGGCAGATCATGGGCTCCCCTGATCAGAGTAGCCTGATTCCTCGTTGTGATTGCAAGTACGATTCCTGTCTACTCTGCCTGTTTTCCAGGCAGATGAAAGTAATTGTATTCTCTCTTCCAACTTCAAAGGTAGGAATAACTATTGAGACATTTGGGGGGCTGGGAAGAAGAAACCTTGCTTTGGAGATTGCTAGCTGATCCCAGTGAGAGAACATTCCGGGGCCGTCACAGAAGTGAAGACTGCTCTTCAATGATAAGGCAATGAAGGAACCTCGTGCATTCCAGCTTGTGAAAAGCCTGGCACTAGTTTCCACACACTCCTGTGATCATGGAAGCTGGCCAGTCTACCTGCACACTTTATCGTCCATGCTTTGTCTTTGTGCATCCCAGACTTGGGGAAGATTTGAATGAAATTAACACCAGAAGTGCTCAGTGGTGTCAGGAAGACTGGAATGCAGGAAAAAGTAGACTGTCCATCCCTGTTTTCCCCAGTCTGACTCACGTGGCAATGACACACTCTCTTTACTTTTATGAATGGGAGGCCCTTCTGATCTCTTCCATTCCCATTAAAATGTTAGCCTGAAGGGAAGCCCGCGCTTAGTTGCACTTAGCAGTATACCATCATTTTCCTGTTTGTAGCTGTATTTCTTACTAAATCCAGGCTGTAAGGATGAGCACTTCATACTGTCATAGAGCTAAGATTTATTGAGCACTTACTACGTGCCGGGTATGTTATCAGCTTGACACTTATGAGCTCATCTTGTCCTCACAATGATCCTATGAAGAAGGTGCTATTATTATCCCTGCTTTATAATGGAGATAGTATTCAGGGAAACAGCTCAAGGTTGCCTGTCTTTCCAGTGGTGGGGCCAAGATTTAAATGCTGGCAGCCTGGTTCTGGAGCCCATTCTGTGCTATGGAATATATGTGCTATATAATTTATCATAGCCTGAACACCAGTACACCATCTGTAGTATGCAGTAGGGATTCAAACATTACTGTGAATGAATAAACATAAGAATTTTTCATGTCATTACAGACTCATTAATTTTAATGGCAGCATATTTCCCCATAGAGTCAAAGGACCATAATTTGTGTAACTCTTTCCCCAGGATTGGACATGTAAGTAGTATGGGCTAGAATAGCTGAGATGGGGACTGTCCGGAGAAACCTCAGATATGTGGTCACTAATTGGGAGGTGACCGTGAGACACTTTTTAACCCTCGTCTTCCTTCTCCTGGCTCCGCCATCCTTAGATGCCATCCTGATCCCCACCCAGATCCAGGTTCCCGGTGCCATCAGTAGAACTCTACATAAAAGTGGATTGCATTGTAGAGGCTTTACTACTTTTGGAGCTTTTCCCAAGGGTCCCTGTTAAGTTGAGCATAATTGGCAAAGAGTTGCCGTTTGAAACCTGCATCCCTGAAACGTCGCCTGCCAAGTGCCGTTTTCCAGGTGGTTTCCTATAACGTGTCGCTTTGCACTTTTGAGTCCAGAGATTATATATCTGACTCTTTCATTTGTTATTTAAGACTTTTGGCTGACCTCTGAGATTCTTGTTTTAATTGTCAACTGATAGAAAATATAAATGGAAAAACATGTTAGTGTGCAAACTTCAGAGTTTGTTTTATCTTTGGAAATTGGGCTGGTGGGGATAGAGGATTAAGGAAAACTGTTAGGAGACAATTTTGTCTGGCTAGCAGGGTGTCTTCGCAATTTCACTCGTTAGGTCCTACGTAAACGAATACACCATGTCTCGGGCAACATAAGCATTATGTAGAAGTTACTTACAATTAAAGAAGTTTCCGCCTTTATCAGTTGAGTTATAGCTGGGATATGCTGGAAGACCTTGATATTTAAATTTAGATTAATCCTATGGTGCAACCCTTTAGTAGAAGAAATCATCTGTTTTGAAAAGTTAAAGACATACGTGCCCCAAATATATCTCAAATGTGTATGCGTATGTTTGTATAATTTATAAGTGTGCGTGTGTGTTTTCTCCTTCCTCATCGCCCTTCCCCAATTCATTCTCTTCTCTGTACCAAGAGGTTTCCTTCTATGAATTACAATATCTGGCCTCTCTTTGTCCTGTTTCTGGTTGGGTTCAGCCAATGGGAGGCATAGGCAGATCAGAAGGCAGGAGACAGTGTTGAGGTGTTTATCCCCCTCACAATCGTCCCCTCAAAACTTAACTAAGATTTTATCGATGGCTGATTTCTTCTAAGCGCTGGATGGGCAGCTCACTTTCGTGGCTCCAGCTCACACTGCTTCTTCCCCTTTCCCTTCAGACCTAGAGGAAGCAATAGTTTCCCAGCCACTGCTCACCCAGGGTGCCTCCTCCTGCCTCAACCATTTTGAGTGTGCCTTCTGTTTCCTGCTGGGACCCTGGATGGTGTCGTGTGTGTCCATCTCTTTCTCATATACAAGCTTGATTGTCGTGTCTGGCTCTACAGTGCCAGTTATGTTTACTTCAGTGCATCTGAATTTGAATTGTATCTTGTCCTGTCCAAGAGTTGTCATCTTATTCTTGTGTATTAGATTATTCTTGTATATTAGTATTCTTTTCTATTAGATTACTAGTCCCAGGGGGCAGGGGTGTGGCTTATTCTCCCTATAATGTCTAGTACAGGCGTGCCTCAGAGATGCTGCAGGTTTGGTTCCAGACCACCTCAGTAAAGTGAATATCTCTATAAAGTGAATCACATGAATTTTGGGGTTTCCCAGTGCATATAAAAATTAGGTTTACACTATACTCTGGTCTATAGTTACACTATACTCTAGACATAATGTGCAATAGCGTTATGTCTAAAGAAAAAAATGTACATGGCTTAACTTTTTAATTAAAAAACAGTTTATTGCTAAGCATCATCTGAGCCTTCAGCAGGTCGTAATCTTTTTGCTGGTGGAGGGTCTTGCCTTCACTTTGTAAAAAACGCAGTACCTGTAAAGTGCAGTAAACGAGGTATGCCTGTATACTGTTTTGTATACAGAGGTCATAGCAATTGGCAACCCATGAGGTGAAATTATAACATACATATATATAGGAGTGCCTGAATGTATGTGGTACACAAGGTCTCACAATTAAGTTTGCGAACTCATCCTAGAAAAAGTGCTACATACCTCATTGGTGAATATCACGATGGTCACCTTAGAAGCACTACCCTTGGGAAGCTATGCACTGACACCAGCTCCTACTCCAGCCTTCAAACCAATTTTGGAACTCTTCTTCTAGAATGGACTTCAGAGCAGTCGTAATATTACCCTCGATGTCCTGAATGTCATCAAAATGTCTTCTTTTCAATATTTCCTTTATCTTCGGGTAGAGAAAGAAGTCACTGGGGGCCAGATCAGGTGAGTAGGAAGGGTGTTCCAATACAGTTATTTGTTGACTGGCTAAAAACTCCCTCACAGACAGTGCCATGTGAGCTGGTGCATTGTCGTGATGCAAGAGCCATGAATAGTTGGCGAAAAGTACAGGTCGTTTTCTCTAACTTTTTCACGCAACATTTTCAGCACTTCCAAATAGTAAACTTGGTTAACTGTTTATCCTATTGGTACAAATTCATAATGAATAATCCCTCTGATATCAAAAAAGGTTAGAAACATCGTTGCAACAAGTTTGTGAACTTGATTGTCAGACCTTGTATATGTGGGTATGATATACCTGTGACTTGATTTTTTTTAAATAACCTTTATTTGTATGCTTTTCAGCATTGGTTCTATCATTCATGCAGTAAACAGTTACCAAGTGTCAGTTACAGGCAGCACATTATGCTAGGTATGCGCATTAATGTTTTTTCAGAGTTCATAAAGATTCTTAAAGAGGTTTCATAAAGAATTGAAATAATAATAGAATTTTCAAACTGGAAGGAATCTTGGAGCGTATCTAATCCAGGTTCATCATTTTAAGGTGCCACTGAGGAGGAGAGGTTCAGTGCTTTGATCTGCAGCACAGGTGGTAGGTAGGTGGTATGGATCATGCCAGAACGTGCGTGGTGCCCTGACTCTCCGCCTAGGGGTCCTTTTCCTATCTCCCTACGGTCACATTGCTTGGTCATCTCATAGGTACTTTCTGGTGAAACTGACCTCCACGTGGTATCCTTGAGAAAGCCTCTCTGCTGCTCCTCTTGCTTCCCTCTGTGTTGCAAATGCAAACCAGATAGTGCTGCTCTGAGCTCATAAAAGAGCCTAATAGGATGCAGCCGGTGGATTCTAACCCAAGCTCCGACGTACCGCCCCTGCCCCCGCCCCCCCACCCTGGTGTAGACCATTGGGGGAATTATCTGGACCAACCCACAGCCCCTCTTAAGCATCTCTCTTCACTGACTTTAAACTCTGGAGCAATGGTTTATGTGGGTGTATGAGGTGTTGGGGTTGCGCTGGGTGAGTTAGTTGTCTACGTCCTGTGGTTATTGGAGCCAGACTCTCAGTCCTCATCTGCAGAAGTGTGATCAAGTCAGGTCTGGGCGGCTTGCAGAGTTTCCCTGGAGGGCATTTGCCGATGAGTCCATTTAGCTCCAGGACCAGACGATAAGTGTTCCCTACAACACAGAAACCTTTGGCTCCACTAATTCACAACGCAAAGTTGGTTTAAAATGAGTAAGAAAAAGCCTTCCCATAAGAAATAGAAGCAAAGCCGACTGACTGAGGTCTTCACTTCATGTGATAAGGTAAATGTCATTAATTCATGTTCCTTCCTCCAATGTTACATTCTTTCATGTACAAATCGAGGGTGGGGGGTGTGATAAAAAACCTGTAAGATGCAGGTTCAGGAAGATTAGGGAAAGAGAAGGGGAGATAGTATCTTTACTGAATGCCTGTTATTTGTGAGATTTTGTGCTAGGGGCTTTAACTAAAGGATCTCACACCCAGATAGCTGCGTGTTATGCCCATTTTGCAGATCTGGAAACTGAGGCTCAGAAGGGCTGTGACATACCCAGAATTACTTAGCTAGTATAAGGGGATATATCATATTCTCAGTTCTGTCTGACTCCACATATAAACCTTGTTAGTAAAGTAGTGATGTTCCAAACCCAGCAGGCCCACATACTTGCTATAAATGACTCGGGACAGTTAGCTTCTCTGCCTTGCTTACTTCAACTGTAAAATGGGGATAAGGTGCATCCCTCCTTCATAGGTTAGTGGCCGGGACCGAGATATTGCACATAGAGTGTTCATCACAGTGCCGTGCACAGAAGCCCTTAGTGAAATTTAGCTCCCGGGCCCCTAGACCGGGTTTGCTGCTTCTTCAATGTGCTTTGTCAACTGTAAACTTCCCTGAATGATTTCCTCAGACATAAAATGAGGCTTGGGTAAAAGGTCAGTTTTCTCAATGGAGAAACACCCAGGGAGAATGAGGCCAATTCCCATCTTTCATGTTGTAATTATCAAACTTCCGCAGTGCTGGGTCTGTGTGTTACTTTTGGACATAACCTTCTCAAGTCTACGGGTGAGAATCTGGACGCTGCCCTGGAGGTCGCTTTTCGGAGTGCAGCCAAATTCCAGCAACATTCCCTCAGTTCCTGCCCTTTGGGTTTTCCTCTCTTTCATGACTCACTGTCACTGCTGTAAAGAAAAACTCTGTTTATTGTTTTCATTTACATTATGCACAATACTCTCTGAATGCTACTTCAGTTCTGGCACTTCTGGTCACCAAATGTGTGGGGAGGGCGGGGGGTGGAGATTTCCCCACACAAAATAATACTAATTCAGTTCAGACACTATGTGGACAGAGATCGAGGTCCAACAAGTTAAGGGCTCTGTCCCACAAGACTGTCTCCCCCCCCCCACACACACACACACACTTCAAATGCCAATCAAAAGTAGTCCAAGTTGTCACCCGTGCTTCTGACCAACTGGCTATACATAGGAGCTTCCCACAACCCCTCCTATTAATTAATAGGGTTAATCAAGTTGGATTAATTTGCTAGAGCTGCTGACAGAACTCAGGAAAACAGTTTACTTACTAGATAACTGGTTTATTATGAAAGGCTACAACTCAGATGGCAGATGCATAGGGCAAAGTGTAGGGGAAGAAGTATAGCATCTCCACATGTTCACCAACCCCATCCTTCTGGGCTTTTGTGGAGGCATGATTGATTAGATCATGGGCTCTTGGTGATTGGACTCAATCTCTAGCCCCTCTACCCTCCCTGGAGGTCAGCGGTGGGATTGAAAGTTCCACCCTCTAATTGTGCCTGGGTCACCTGCCAACCAGCCCCCATCCTTAAGGACTTTCCAAAGTCACCACATTACCATAAACTAAGATGTGATTGGAAGGACTTGTTATGAATAACAAAAAATACCCATTTCACCTGTCTTGCTCTGGAGTTATTTCTGGAACTAAATATTATAAGGAAAGATGTCCTATGGCTCTTATATGGAAAATTACAAGGGCTTAGGGGCTCTGTGCCAGGAACAGTAGGCAAAGACCAAATACATATATTTCTTATTATAAATCACAGTGTTGATGTAGATTCATCATCATTATCACCTTTTTTCCTCCTCCTCCTCCTCTCTGTCCTCTTTGAACTGAAATTTAAGGGCTGCAGTGAGCCTCTTTTACAGCTTGGAGCATTGTCCATTGTTCTTTCTACTTCAGTCACTGATATAAGTGATAGGCAGGGGCTCAGTGAAGCTCCCGAGGTATTTAGGCCCTTCAGAATATTCCAGAAAATTCTCCCTATTTCTTACACACAACCCTCTCTGGCTGCTTTTGCTGCTCGCAGTGCCTTCTAGCAGCAGGAGAGCTGAGCTCAGAGTCTTGTGGGTGGCGAGTGGTGCTTCTCAGGGCTGAGAGAGGGTGGATCTCACCCCCTTCAGAAGGTGGGATAGGATCTGGGAGGAGTCTCCCTGAGGCAGGTACTCTGCTGCCATCCTTAACGGGATCATACCACAGCTGCATAAATTTGTTTTTAAAAGCAGAAGGAAAAAGACAAGACAGAAAGCCAGTGACCCTCCCAGCCTGGCTCATGTGGCAGCACCCATCTGTTCTGTGGGAGAGAAACCTGTTTCTGGGTCCTCTAGACCCAACATGTTAGATTCCTCTGAAGTCCCCCAACTCTACCCTGAGAAAGTCCACTTATGATTCTGTACCACTTTGCCACGGTGGCCTGCTGAGGGAAAACGGCAGATGGGAGAAAATGTGGGAAATGAAGTTATACAGTTTATCTCATGCCCAAATATAATTCACTGCCCCCCCACCAAAAAAAAAATGTTGTCAAGAATGAGGATGTTTAAGTCTTTATAAATTCTCTGATACTGTGAGAGGATCTCACAATTATTTTATTTTGAACATCAAAGTATTATGTAGGGAACACACATTAGCCTGAAAGGACCTTAGTCAGTACTGGTTTTGGATGCTTATAGAGGTCAACTGAGGAAGTAGTAGTAAAAAAAAAAAAAAAAAAAAAAAAGTTAAAAAAAGTCTGGTAATATTCCTGTGCATCTGACCTCACAGTAACAAGTGTTGGATTTCATTGTAAACAAGACTTTTAAAGACCATTTAAAATTGGAACAAGATAAGAACTTTATCCAAATAACTTAAATGGAAGTGAAGAGGATATGTTCTGGAAAACTCAGAATGTAGCCGTAATCACAGGAACGGGTGTAAATATACCAGTGCCACTGAAGACTTTGAATAAATGTTTTCCTAAAGTGTGAGAATCAGGAGAGGAAACTGGAAATATTTCTAAATTATCATTAACTTCTATGATGTTTACATAATATTCGTGTATATAATTACATACATACAAGTATTTGTATTGCTGTATTAATAAATAGCTAAAGGTAAAGATTCTTTTATTTACATCGCTTACATTTATGTAACCAAATTTTCCCCCCAGTTTTTTTCACTCCATTCTAATTGGGACAGTACGGGATCCCTTATATTTGGAGTCAACTTATGACCCAGCTAAGATGTCCTTTGTTCACCTCTCAGTCTACAGAAAATACAAACTGATGTCAAGTATTTTTCATCATATATATCGCTGTGACCTTGAATCATTGCTTCAATAACTTCATTCTTGTTTCTTATTTGAACTTTCTTGGTTTGCAAGTGCCAAACCAAAATAAAACAAAAAAATGAACAGAAATGCAGAATCTTAAAATGGCTCACATATATTTTCTCTAAAATCAGTAAGGGATTTTAAACTGAGAAAAGGGCACCAAGTTATATTTAGGGGTCCCTTACATCCAGACCTATGTGGCGTTTGGAGGTGTAGTGAGCAGATTAAGAGGAGTGTGGGCTCTCGTATGAAGTAGAGCCCTTGACCCTGTATGAGCAGAGCGGAGGGTCCATCCAGGAGAAGTTGTCTGCGGAGCGCAATCAATCTTGGGCAGCCTTGCGGTTTTGGTGAAGCAAACAAGGAAGAAGTTCCCTCAGGAAAAATCACAGGCACAGGAAGGCCAAACCTCACTCCTCCAGCCCTTCTTCATCCTCCCCGTGGGAGTGGGGATGTGTGTCCTCCCCACAGAGCCATCTGGCCAACAAGTAATCACAGGCCGACGGGAAATTTCCATTTGGAAAAAAACATCTCCAACAAGAAGCCATCTGACTGAAGCGCTTTCTCTTCTCAGGAGATATATGTTCCCTGAAATAAACACAAGATGTGTTTAATACCATTGTGTCGACGTTAACTGGCCTGTCATTGTCTGTCCCCTGTCCCCACCCCACGCTGCCAAGCATGCTTTTCTAGAGAA
Organism: Rhinolophus sinicus; assembly: GCF_057876585.1. Classification (NCBI taxonomy): domain Eukaryota; kingdom Metazoa; phylum Chordata; class Mammalia; order Chiroptera; family Rhinolophidae; genus Rhinolophus; species Rhinolophus sinicus. Next base: position 21,026,370 of record NC_142503.1, read on the forward strand.
ACCATGGCAGCCCCCAAACCTGCCACATTGGTATTAGTCAGGATTCTCCAGGGAATAGAATGGACGGGAGATCATATATTGGGGTGAGGGGATTTATTTTATTAATTTGGCTCACATGATTGTGGGGGCTGACAAGCCCAAAATCTGTAGGGTAAGCCAGCAGGCTGGAAATTCAGGGAGGGTTTCTATATTGCAGTCTTTTTTTTTTTTTTCAATTAAATGGATTGGGGTAAAATTGGTTAATAATTATATAAGTTTCAAATATACAGTTCTATGACACATCATCTGCATTTGCATTGTGTGCTCACCATTCAGTCTAGTCTTCTTCTGTCATCATATTTTTGACCCTCTTTACCCTCTTCATCCTCCCCTAACTCCTTTCCCCTCTGGTAACCACCATATTGTTGTCTATGTTTTTGAGTTTGTTGGTTTTTGTTTGTTGCTTTCTGTTTTATAGCCCACATATGAGTGAAATCATATAGTTCTTGTCCTTTTTCTTTCTGACTTATTTTACTTAGCATGATAATCTCAAGATCCATCCATGTTGTAGCAAATGGCAGTATTTCATCCTGTCTTACGGCTAAGTAGTATTCCACTGTATATATGTACCATATCTTCTTTATTCAGTTGTCCATCGAAGGACACTTAGGTTGTTTCCAGGTCCTGGCCATCATGAATAATGCTGCAATGAACATAGAGGTCCATATATCTTTATGGATAAATGTTTTCAGATTTTTGGAGCAAATACCCAGAACAGGGATTGCTGGGTCATGTGGTAATTCTATTCTTAATTTTTTGAGGAACCTCCATACTGTTTTCCATAGTGGCTGCACCAATTTACATTCCCACCAGCAGTGTATAAGATTTCCTTTTTCTCCACAGCCTCTCCAACACTTGTTATTACTTGTGTTGTTGATAATAGCCATTCTAACGGGTGTGAGATGGTATCTCATTGAGATTTTGATTTGCATTTCCTTAATAGCTAGTGAAGTTGAGTATTTTTTTTTTCATATATCTGTTGGTCATTTGTATGTCTTCTTGGGAAAAATGTCTGTTCAGGTCCTCTGCTAATTGGATTGTTTGGGTTTTTTGTTGTTGTTGAGTTGTGTGAATTCTTTATGTATTTTGAATATTAGCCCCTTATCAGAGGTATGATTTGCAAATATCTTCTCTCATTCAGTTGATTGCCTTTTTATCTTGTTGATGGTTTCTTTGGCTGTGCAGAAGCATTTTAGTTTGATGTAGTCCCATTCATTTATTTTTGCTTTTACTTCCCTTGCCTTTGGGGTCAAGTTCTAAAAACCTTTCTGGGACCAAGGTCCATAAGTTTAGTACTTGTGTTTTATTCTACGTATTTTTACTCTTTCCTGTCTTACATTTAGTCTTTAATCCAGTTAATTTTTATGTATGGTGTTAGATATCAGTCTAGTTTCATTCTTTTGCATGTGGCTTTCCAATTTCCCCCAACACCATTTGGAAAGGGTTTCCTTTCTCCAGTGTATGTTTTTGGTGCCTTTGTCAAAAATTACCCATATATGTGTGGGTTTATTTCTGGATTCTCAATTCTGTTCCATTGGTCTGTGTATCTGTTTTTCTGCCAATACCATACTGTTTTGATTAGTGTGGCTTTGTAGTATAATTTGAAGTCAGGGAGTGTGATACACCCGGCTTTGTTCTTTTTTCTCAGGATTGCTTTGGCTATTCAGGGTCTTTTGCGGTTCAATAGAAATTTGATGATTTCTTGGTTCTATTTCTTTGAAAAATATGATTGGGATTTTGATTTGATTTTCACCTTACTCTAAAGAGAAAAATTTAAGATGGATTAAAAATAAATTTCAAATAGATTACAAATTAAGCACAGTGATTAGCATGCTTTTGCCTCACATATATCAGATACTCTCTAAAAATATATGTTGGTTGCAGGGTGCTTTATTTCACTCTGATAATTCATCGATTCCTACCTCCATATCAAATAGCTCTTAATTACCATAGTTTTCTAATGTGTTTTAATATGTGGTAAGGTGAGTCTATCCTCATTGTACTTCTTTTTCAAAACTGTCTTTGTTATTCTTAGTCCAATACTCTCCCACATAAATATTAAAGTATTGTTCAAGGTTCCCAAAATTTTTATTGAAATCTTTTTGAAATTTCACTGAAGTTATTGATTAATTGAGAAATGTTGACATTTTAAAAATGTAGTCCTTCTCTCTTCACAAAAAAGGTTTATCACTCCGTTGTCCCAGATCTTCTTTTGTATCCTTCAATGTGGTTTTATAACATCTTACTAACATTGCTTTTTAGACGTTTCCCTATCTACGTTATAGTCTGGGTTGCTATGGAAGCTGATTTTTTTCCCTGCAATTATATTTGGTTACTGTTGTTGTAAAGGAATACTATTGATCTTTGATTTTGGATTTTTGTTTCCAGCAATCTTGCAGCATCCTCCTATTAATTCTAATTGTTTGGAGATTGGTCTTGATAGTTAATGTAAAACACTGACTGCAGGTCTTCATTACTGTTTTGAATTATAAACTTTATAATTACATTGTCATCCACAATTACACAAAGTGCCCTGAGCGGAATGTAATGCAGAGGTCCTCGACTCGAGTTGGGCTCTGTGCCAGGGGACATAAAGATGAAAACAGACAGTGGGGCACCAGTTCTGGGTGGTGACCAGGTATAGCCTCAAATACAATTCTTACAAAGTTTCAACATATATCCAGCTTTTCAGACCATTGGACTCTGATGCCAGACTGCCCGGGTTCCTATATTATCATATCTGCATGACCTTGGAAGCTATCTGTGCCTTCATTTATTTATTTATTTTTTAATTCTTAAATAGAGGTAATAGTAATATCTATTCAGGGAGGGTTGTGAGGCTTCAGTGAGTTATTGCATGTACCTGGCCCAGTTTAAGTTTCAATAAATGTTAACTATTAATTATTATGAGATATTATCACTGCATTTCTAAACTATGTATTTTGAAATCTTTCTGATGGGAAGCATGAGATTATTAATAGTTTAGACTTATTAATGCTTTACCAGAAAGTTGACCTTTTTTCTTTCATGATTTGTTTTAAAACGCTGTGCTCTGTTCATTGTAACCATATCACTTCCAGGAGCATCATGCCTAGCATCCTAATGTGGGTCAAAAAGCAGGTTGTTTCGCAGAAATGTGCTTTACAAACTTTGCTGTAAGTCCTGTTTTGTTAGTGAGGGTGTTAACTAGGGCTCTAGCCCTACTGTCCTAACAGAGAGATAAGTTAGAGTCCAGAGATTTGGAGTGGTTTGCATTGTGTTTTATGAGATAGAGAAGAAAATACTATGACTATAATTGATAAGCCCGACAAATACGCCAGAAACGTCACACGTGCAGATTGCTCAGGACTGGTGGGGACTGAAACATATGAAAGTCCAGGTGTCTAGGAAAGCTTTCCCTGGGTCCCGTCTCCATTCACCGGAAGTGCTCTCTGGCCCATGCCTCCCAATAGTGGCTTTTTACTTGGCCCTGACCATCTAGCTCCATCCCTTCTCAGTGTCCCCATCAACCATCCTGGCATTCTAGAATTTTGCTTGAAAGCACCGTTCTGTGTCTCTGACTCTCAGAAAAACATAGACGTCGAGACCATGAATGGTATACCTTGCTGCAGAGTTTCTGGGCCTCTGGTGGTTGAGTGACCTCAGCTTGTTTTGGAATTTGGTAGAAAATGACTAACCCTGTGTTTCAGTATCTGGGATCATACACCCCGCTGTGCAGTGATGAACAGGTCGTAGCTGTACTATGAAGTTGGCATGATCATACATGGAGGGTGGCCACCCATTGATAGATTCTAAGCCCTGTTGGTGCTGGGGTGTTAAGAATTGAAATTTCTCCTCAAGGATGACCCGGCACGTTGTCTTACACTCTTTTTTAGAGAACAAAAGCTGGGATTGAGAGCAACTCTAGTTACTCTGAAAGCTTTCTTCTGGGTCTCTTAGCGGGAGATTAAGAGCATCGAGTGTTAAGAATGGTCAAATCAATTTTAGCAAGAGGCAAACTTGGCTTTTGGACTTGTTGATGTTTCACGCCTACATATCAATTGTCATCTCCTTCCTTTTTCTTCTTCCCTCTGCAACATTCTGAGATTTGTAAGGATTGGGGATTTTTTTTTTTCTTTTCAAAGCAGATTTTAAAATATTTTCCTGCTTAGCGTTTCTCTTTATCTTCAGTATCTTTGTCAAATAAAGAAAATCTTTTTTTTCCCTAGATAAAAAGAAGGTTGGCTTCAGTGATCAAACTGATCTGCAGATGATAAATCTGTAGATCTGGTTTCAACTCTGCTAGAGGTGGGTTCTGAGAACTATTCACATTTTCTCCAGCGACACCTGACTTTAAAAGACCAGAGTAATGATGGGTGTTTTTGTTTATGCTTTATATTAAAATCCATTAAGGCTTTTCCTGCTTTGGCCAATGCAAAGACACAGATTTTCCTATTATTATTTACATCTTTTAGGATGTGTCAAAAATCCATGGCACAGGGCGGCCGGATGGCTCAGTTGGTTAGAGCATGAGCTCTTAACAAGGTTCCCAGTTCAATTCCTGCATGGGATGGTGGGCTGCGCCCCCTGCAACTAAAGATTGAAAAACGGTGACTGGACTTGGACTTGACTTGGAGCTGATGGGCCCAGGAAAAACACACTGTTCCCCAACCTTCCCCAATTAAAAAAAAAAAAAAAATGCATGGCACACAGATTGCCTGTGTGTCAATAGTCCACTCTCCAATGCCTTTCATAACTGCTTCAGTTACCATCTCTGTGAATGGATAGGAAGCAAACATGTTCAAAATTCTATGAACAGAATATTTGCTCTTTTTAGCTTTTCCAGAGTGGCTTTAGCCAGTATTGTCATTTGCAGAGATCAAACTCTGATCTGCAGGAACTCTATTCTGATTGGCTATCAGGCATTCATAGCCCTGTAACTAAATACCAGTGTATGAAATGGTTATTGTTCCCAGGCGGGGTGGTCCTGGGCCAGAGCACATTCTTTGCGACTGCCCTGGGAGCAGATGGAAGCTGTAAATGTCCCTGCAGCCAAGTGGAATAAACATGAGCTCCTATAACCTCAGACACAGAGATAGAAAGTGGCCTTCTGGCTATGGTTTGGGGCTAGGCTCTCTAATCAGCAGGTTGGCATTTAAATGAAGCCCCCATCAGTCCTTCCCTCTGTGGTCCAGGAGGTTAAGAGCTACATCTAATATTTACCATTATGATTGGATTTGACTTGCTCTGTGAATTAGTGTTGTTCTCTCAGGAATGGGTTTTTAATAATGCTGGCTCATCTCCTCCCATTTCCTCACATTTAATAGGGTTTAGTCTGACTCTGTCTCTTCATTCTGGGCATGCAAAACCCATCTTAAATGTTGACAGCCCTGTAGACGATCTTAACGGATAAAGCAAACTCCAGTGATTCCATGTGTGGCATCATGTTAAGCAACATATATACACTGACACCAACCCTCTCAAAAACCTAGGAGGGGCAGGGGCCTCTTACCGTGTCCACTTTACAGAGGAGGAACCTGAGACTTGGGTCCCACAATAGTTAACCTCCTCAGGTTCCCACAGTTGGTAATCAGTGCTACAGCGGTGAAAGAAAAGACCTCAAACAGGAACATAGCTGACTCAAGCTGCCTCCATCTCAAGTGCCAGATGTCCTGGGAAACACAGCATGACAACCAGAAGCCCCAAGAATTCCATAAAGAGGGAGGAGGAGGGTAGTCATATGTGTTCAGTGGTATTGCTGTCAGTGATTTCATTCGGATTATCCAGATATTCCTTCCTGCAGCCCACTTTTTAGGCCACTCACTAATGGATAGCTATTCTAGCAGAATTGATAAATGCAGCTGAAATTTTTTTAAAGTGCAACTTGGATCATTTTCTGCTTGTTTTTCGCTGTAGTGAATGGTTTTGGAGGTAAATATTTATTGAGACCTATAATTTGACAGGTCCAGTTCTGGGTCTTAGAGACACGAGAAAGACAAAGGTTCCAGGCTCTCGTTTGGTTATATTTTAGTGCAGAGAGGCAGGAAGTTAGTACAGTAATCAATAACTAGAAAGCAATGATAAATGTTGTTTTTTTAATGAGCTTTTGAGTGGAATTATCTCTTAGTTTATTTTATTAGCATGTTACTTTCTTTTTCTTTGATGGGAGAAGAGTCTGTGTTTTGTTGTCAGATCAAATTGGAATTAATCTACCCTCTATAATTTAAATACTGTGCTGGGTTCACGGACAGATGGGAGACCTTAGTTTTGGTCTTATTTCTGTTAGGAGGTCTTAAGCTATCCCTCTAGTGGCTCTTATCTTGCATTTTTTCTTTTGTTTATGTGAGGGAGTTGGACTGAATCTGGTTTCAAACTCTGCTCTTGGAAGCTCTGAGGAGCCCCTCAGCATCAAGACGGGGGATTCAGGGGGAACTTAGGAGGCCTGTTCAGCCTCAGCTGGAGCAGTTCTGCTGTTGTCTGTCACTGGGGTTCCCTGGGACTGGAGAAAGGATTCTACGGCTGAAAAGTACAGTTTGGAAGCCACTGTTTCTTTATGGGACACCACCTTGTTTGTGGGGAAATGCCACAAGCAAAGTTTTAAAAAGACTGAGAGACATGTACAAAACAAGTAGAACAAGGATTAATAGAACATATTAAAACCTATGCATTAATGAAGGGAAAAAAGCAAATGACCCAAAAGACAAATGGGCAGAATATATGAAATGGCAACTCACAGAAGAGAAAATGCAAATAGCCAATAAAGATAAGACAAAATACTTGGTTTCTCAGGTAATCAGGTAAATGCAAATTAAAGCAGTGGGATTTTTTTCCCACCTACTACTACCCACCATCCAATCTGGACAATTTCAGGGTTAAGGTTAGGCATAGGCAAAAGTTAAAAGGATGATTGAATCCGGAGTGTGTAGACTTTGGGAAATGAGTACAGTAGTCCCTTCTTATTCGTGGGGGATATTTTCCAAGACCCCTCAGTGGATGCCTGAAACCATGGATCATACTGAACCTTATATATACTATGTTTTTTCCTATATTCACATTCCTTTTCACTTGAATGAAGCACTTTATGGCTTCTCTTTGGCATATCCGAATTGCCAGCATCACTACTCTTGTACTTTGGGGCCATGAGTAAGTAAAAGAAGGGTGACTTGAATGCAAGCATGGCAATATTGCGACAGTCGGTCTGAAAACTAGAAGGCTGCTAAGTGGCGCGTGTACACAGCGTGGAGACACTGAATGTCCCGGGTGGGACAGAACGCGATGGTGAGAGATTTCATCATGCTGCTCAGAACAGCGTGGAATTTAAAACCTATGAATTCTTTCTGGAACTTTCTATTTAATATTTTCGGATGGCAGTTGACCACTGGTAACTGAAACTTTGGAAAGCGAAACCTTGGATAAGAGCGGTCTACTGTATTCACATACTGTCAGCGGGAGTCAAATTTGTCCCAGGTATTTTGTCAATATCTCTTAAAGTTATACATATTCCTTGACTCAGTAGCTTTACTTCTAGAGCTGTATTCTAGTGAAATGCTTTAGTCTGAACATATATTTACTCCAGACTGTTTGAAAAGGGGGGAAAACGAAAATTAAACATCAGTAGAAGAGTGAATAAATAAAATACGGTAAATGTACATTGTAGAACACTTTGCAGCAATTTCAAAGAGGGAAGTACGTCTCTTTGTGGGGATAGCACTATGGAGAGAGAAGCACAGTGCAGAATGACAAGTGCAACATGTGGCCATTTAAGTGAAGTGATCCGTGTTTGCTTCCTATGTGAACATAACAGACAATATGTAAGTGCTGCGTCCAGAAGGTCTAGATGAAAAAACAGAAAACAGTGGTTATTTGCGGGGAGGGAGGAGAGTGGAATTAAGGAACAGATTAAGGTTTACCTATATAGATCGACTAACACACAGAAAGAATGTATCCATACATATCTTAAACAATTAACAACACATTTGTTTAAAGCTTGTCACCAAAGCAGACAGACTCTAAGACTGGTGGTAGTGACTCCAAAGGTTTGCTTTGGTCTGATCTGCCATGGCCAAGCTGTGGATGTGCCTCCAATGGGCCTCTTCCTTCCTGCCACTCCTTCTTCCTCCCCGCTTGCCCAGACTCCCCTCCTCTCTCCTCTCATGCTGAGGGTCTGCCAGCTGGAGAAATTCCTCCCTTTGCCCTTCCACCCTTCTGAGAACTGTGGGTTGGCAGGGGACCAGCAACCTCCTTCCAGGAAACTGCTTCTGTGAAGGTTGCTGTGAAGCATGGGGCCTCTGCCATGTCCTGGGATCTTTGCCACGTCCCTGGCCCTTGTGCCCAGGGGTGGAATGCAATTCTTGTGTTAGGACCAAGTGACTCGCACATGCCGAGCTCAGAAATACTAATGCATCAAGTAGATTCTGTCAGAGTGTCTTGCATGCCATGCCTACTGGGTGCAACATGTGATAAATACGAGGCTGCAGGTTTGCGAATGCTTGGATGGGCATATTCCTTCTGTGCCTGGGTCCTTAACGTTTTGGTATGAGCTGGACTTTGGATTTCTGTATACTGACCACTTTGATACGTTCTGGAAATACCACAAGCCTGTTGATCGGTGGGTTGTTTTAAATATGGACTTATTAGACTCTAAATAGTCTGAAGCAGATTACACACACACACACACACACACACCACAAAATATGGGGTGGATGCAGAGGCAGTGACAGAGTGGGAATTGTATTAGGAAAATGACTCTCGCCTCAAAAATGCTTGCAGTGAACTTGGTGCCCTGGAGACTCTGGAGGAGGGACCTAGGGTGTTGGTGGAGAGACCGCATTACGAGTCTGTGAGCAGTTTTCACTAATCCACACACTTTATTTAGTTTCACTTTGCTGTTTGAGATGGAGAAGCAGACTTGAGGATGGAGGAAGGCTACCAAGATGGCAACTTTCCCAGTAGGAACCTTTTGAACAGCAGAAAAGTACCATTCCAGAAATCTGCAGAGTCTGCTTCCTTTGTCGCCCTGTGCTCGTAATCCGTTGCCCATTGTTCTTTTGGAACAATGGGGCTGATTTTTCCATACGAATCTGACACAATTAAGTACAGCTCTACAGAGAACTGCCAATTAGGAAGACAAAGTTGAGATTGCCACCAGCACAAATGCAGAGAGGATCGTCTGCACATCCTCTATATTTCAGAACTTTGTCTTCTCTTTGGTTTCAGCCAGTTTCGTATGTGTGGGGTGTTTTTTAAAGCTTTTCTAAAGGGAAAATAAAATGGATTGGCCTACCTGGATCTACACATAGATTTGAAAGCCTGCTTAGCTGAAGGGTAGTGAGAGTGAAATTAAGTTCAAACACAAAGTAGTGTTTGGGGGCACATCAGCAGGAAACAACCCTGTTTTCCAAGCCTGGGTTCCAGGGGTGCAGCTGTTTTGGTCTATTTAGAGCAGTGGGATTTGGATCGAGCCGATAATGCTCATGGAAACTTTCCTAAACAAGACTATAGAGTTGGGTTGGTCAAGACCAAGTTCTGGGATTTGCGAGGTAGTGGTCTCCTTGTGGGTTTAACTGTTCATGTGCTGGTTTGCAGTCTACAAGGCATGTTAAATTATGGGAGGCAGACGCGAAGGGAGAGTATTTTCCCAAGCATTACTTAAGTGGTGTCGAGGTAAGAAACATCCAAACCTGTGGAGAAGTTTAATGAGTTATTTGAGCCAAACTGACGACAATTGCAGGAAGCAAAATCTCAACAGATTAAGAAAACGCTTTGGAAAATGGCGGTTTCAGAGATTATTATCTACGTTACAATCAGAGGAGGAAAAGTAAGGAAGGTTACATGAAACCCATTGGTGGTAGATTAAAGGGGATGGGAGAAAACAAAGTGGTGGTGGGGAATCTCTGGGATTGGATAAAAAGTAAAAGAAGAGACACATATTTCTTTTACATTGGTGAGTATAGGATAGTTAGTAATGAACATCTACAGCACATGGAGATGGTATTTGGGAAGAAGTTAATAGTGAGGGGTTCTGTGGTCTCGCGCGCTGGTGCAAGGTTGTGCCCTGAGGTGTCCTAATAAAGGGATTACTCTGACAGGGTATGTTATCTTAGATGCAAAAAGACAATAGACAAGATCACTTAAGGTAAAGATTGACCTTTGTCAAGGAAGTTACAGGCCAAGGATAGGACTACTGGCCATGACCCGCTTTTAGTTAGGAATTTTTATGTTCAGACCATCCTATGTGGTTAACTTTAGTCTCTGAGTTTGTAGGGCCTGCCATGAGGGCCTCCCCTAGCTTATCAAGTTTAGTTTGTGGCCCCTTTTTCATCCAAAGTGGCTAGTACACAGAGGGTAATCAGTAGCCAACTTTGATGATACAGCTTTTCTTAACACAAAATCAGTCACTAAGAGAAAGCAGTAAGCTTGACTGACTTTAACTGCTGCTTGGAAATCTTCATGACAAATACTATTAGGGAATACCATGCTTCCCCCAAAATAAGACCTAGCCAGGCAATCAGCTCTAATGCATCTTTTGGAGCAAAAATTAATTTAAGACCTGGTCTTATTTTACTATAAGACCGGGTCTTATATAATATGATATATGATATGATATGATATGATATGATATGATATGATATGATATGATACCGGGTCTTATATTAATTTTTGCTCCAAAAGACCTATTAGAGCTGATTGTCCGGCTAGGTCTTATTTTTGGGGAAACAGGGTAGGAAGATGAAGAAAGACACTGTTAGTCTAAGATCTCTCTCTCTCTCTCTCTCTCTCTCTCTCTCTCTCTCTCTCTCTCTCTCACACTCTCTTTCTGTCTCTTGAACTCTCACACCAGGGGCCTAGGACCTCACCATTTGGGAGCGGGGTTGCTTTTGATGATGGATAAACAAATATTGGGCAGAATGGAAATGTCCATAGTCAAGATACCATAAAGCCAGGAAAAACTCGAGACCAACCTCTCCGTGCTTCTCAGTTTCTCCTTCCTCAGTTTGTTTGCCTCCCTCCCCATTACCCCCAATCACACACATTTTGTGACTTGTCCTATTGTTTGTCTTTGAAAAGATTGATTTATACATTTGCACAGAAAATCCCAGAGTCTTTTCCTCTTAATGCTATAAAGTTGCCATTTAATGAGGCATTCGGAAGGCCACCCAGCCACTTGAAATCCAAAGTGTCACACTGAGGGATTGTTACCAACAAGTATTTACATTGGGGCCATGGTTTTACTTTCTCTTGGCAATTGATTAATTTACTGCAAGAGCCAATAAATCCTTGACGGATGAGGAACAGATTGGAGGGGAGGAGCTTCTGTTTGGGGCCATTTTCTTTTGGAATGCTTTTAACACTTGGCCCCTGGGGAAGATTGTGTCCTTTTGTTTTGTTAAATAGTTGAAGTTGGCCATTTTTTGATGCTGTATGAAAAGGCCTGTCAGACAAGCAAAAGGAAGTGACTGGGTCTCCGTGGTCCCTTGGATTTGCACAGACCTAACACTCTTGTTGAGAGAATATTTGAAAATGCATTTTCTTAAAAGTAGGACTGTGTAAATAATGGATTACATCTGCAAGGGTGACCTGAGTATAACAGGCAGGGGGCTGTGGGAGAAAATTCCTCACTTGCTAGTGCCTGTTTTCTGTGTTGGGAAGAAAAACTCTTTCACTTTCTTTGAAGAATTTGGGAGCAAGCCTGGTCATGGCCTTACTGTGTCCCTTTGTAGGCATAAAAAACACACGGACTGTTGCCTTCCTGAGTGTTTGACAGGGCTAGTGTGTTTTCAGTTTTTTATGGAGAGAAATCCAAGAGGCTTGAGAGCAGCGCTGTCCGACAGAACTTTCCAGATGATGACAGTGTTCTCTATGTGAGGTGGCCAGTACAGTAGCCATTAGCCACTTGTAGCTGTTGAACCCTTGGACAGTGGCTAGTGTGACCAGAGAATTGAGTGTTAAATTTTCATTAGCTCAAGTTTAAAAGGTACACGTGGCGAGTGGGTATTCTAGTGGGCAGTGTAGTTCTGGAGGGCTTTCATACTCCTGAGGAACTCTTAAGTTTGACTTTCACAGCCTGTTTGTGAGGGGTGGAGGTCTGGTAGATAGTCTACTCCCAGGAGTGAAAAACGAAGAAACCGAGACCCAGTGAAGCCAATCGAGGGGTTCAGATCTAATAAACACAGCAGAGCTGGGACTGGGGCCAGAGCCCCTCCTGCCTTTGACTCCCACCTCTGACAGCCCCTCCAAGCCCAGCTTTAGATGTTAATTAGAAGTACTACTTAGCAGGGGACCCAACCACAAAGGAAGTCTTGCTTCACATCTGGAATCTTGGCTGTGGGCTGTGTATTTAATCTTCTCCTTTAAAATCAAACAGGCTTAATGAGCAGAGAGAGCTGGGAAAATCCCTCTGGGTCCTTAAATCCAAGGAGGAGTGTCTGTGGAACCAGAGGAAATGGGCCAGACAGGTGGAGTGCGCCCCTCCCCTCCGGCTGTCTTTATGTGGCCCGTCTGTGGCAATTACAAGAGGGAAAGGACCCATAGAGACTTGCGGTTCTAGTTTCCTATCCTTACTGGGCAGTAAAAAAGGCCAGGCACCAGGACAAATGGCATACCCTTGGATAATCCTGATTTTATCAGTGCTTTGGCAACTGTATTAATGTGCCCCTTGCTGCTGTATAAACCAGAACCCTAAATGCCGAGGGCATTAATTGGTTCCAGCTCTGTCCTCACCTTCTCTGGTTCTTGCTAGTCCATCCTGAGCACTGTAAGAAAAGTTCAGGGATTTTTCCATGTCTCAGGGGCACCTGCTGAGAGGGGATGGCTTCATGGGCAGGATGCTGGGCTTGGAGCGGTGCCATCGAGGTAGAAACAGTGAACACTTGTCAACACCATCGATTCTCAGTGATCCTGGTGTGGATTTAAAGTCAGTGTGGCTTTCCCCACTGCCACCAGCACATTCCAGCCATTGCCAGCCTTGCGGTGCCCGGACCATGCCAGTGGGCTCAGAGAAAGCAGAGTCCCTTGACTATTATGAAAGGATTGACGAGATAATTAGAAGGGAAATGTGCTGTGACAAATCAAAGCTATCATCATGCTTTCAAATTCTTAGCACAACTAATTTCTGCATTTCCTGCTTCTCAGTCAGTCTGTATATTCATCTCCTGCCCATCTACCCACCCATCTACCTGCCTGTCTACCTAGAATAACTGCAGCAAATAATGGGAAGATGAGTTTAAGAATAAACAAACAAATATCATAAAACCAACAGCGAACATTCATGTACTGTTGATTGATAGGATGGTCATAGGATTTATCATATATACCAGTGTATTTCAGTGAAAGGGGGCACTAATAATTACACTGGGGCAATCATTTAAAGCAGGATGCCCCAAGGAAATCAGGGCAAATGGAGCATCTCCTGTGTGACAGGCACTGTGCTGGAGTTGGGTGCACACAGGTAAAGAAGACCTACTTTTCTCAAGGATCGCATAGTCTGACAGGGAGACGGGTGTATAGCCACATGCAATACTGCGACATAAGTATTGAAACGGGTATGAACAAGGTATTGGGGTGGGAAGAGGAAATGGAGGGGTTAGCCTTGGGACTATTGAACTTACATCCGTTGACCAGGTGGGACCTTGCAACTTGCCCTTGGGGTTATTTGTGTAGGCCTTGGCCGAGTCACATGTTGGTAAGGACTGAATATTCCAAGAGTCATCGCTGAGATCATCCTAGACCCAAATTACTGTCTAGTCCAACGTTGGCTGTGGTTTGTGTACCCAAGACCTTAAATATGTGGGTGATGAATTCTAGTGGGGTGTAGGCAACTTTCCTCTGGCGTAAATGTAAAGTGATCAGTTACGTCTGAAGTCTGTCTTAAGGTAAAAGTCAGGTTGTGTAGGTATGTGTAGGCTCTCACCCTTTTCCCCATATACTGGGAACTGCTGAGCTCCTCAGCAGGGAGTAGGTATGTCTGTGTGCTGCAGAACTACTAAAAATTTCAGACTAGTTGAGAGAAACTTTGATTTAGGTATTTGTTAGCATGAAGTTGCACAGACCAAAAATTCTCAGGTCTAGTTTGATATCAGCATAGTGCGTTATAAGGATGCTGCATGTGGGTGAAATTTGCATTGATGTTTTGACCAAAAGAAATTGAGTCTCAAGCCTTTCAGTCTCCAAAGCTCTGGACTTGATGGGCTGCAGCTGTGTCTGGTCTGGCCTACTCTTGAATGCATTGGAAGCCAGGCGTGATGCAGTGTATGATTTCAACAGTGGTCTTAGTCCAAATTCTCCTGCCACAGGCTTCAGTAGCATGGATGAGATTGGGCTGTTCCTGACTTGATGTTTTTCCCTTTCCCAGGTTTTCTGTATTGCACTAATAAGATCATAACAATTTAAAAAATAATTTTAAAAGGGGAAATTCTCAATCCACCACCCAATATATATTGAGTGTATTTTGCTTTTCCAAGCTTTTCTAGACCCATCTGCAGGCATACTTATAATAACATAATTATAATTGTAGTAGATGCTGATTTCATTTTATTCTGGTTTTACTGTAGCCTGAAATTAAGTTTGGGTTGAGCTGGTGTGACCTGCAGGATTGAATGGCAATGTCCTGAGTATGGCTCTATCCTCAGTTCAGTGGATCCTTATTGATGGATGAGGGAAATGTTCCAGAAGTCTAACCAAAGGATAACTCAAATGCTGGAGAGTCTTTCAGAAACTACCTCATCACCCCAATTTTGGCCCACTTTCCTGGTAGCACAAATGCTTTATATATCCTATTCCCCTCTTTTCTTTTGCCAAGTCACTTTTAGCTCACCAACATGCCTTCTGTTGGGATGTTGGAAAAGTGGATCTTCTAATTTGAGCCAATGAATGACCTTAAATTCTACCTGGATCCTTCCATGAACACGTGGTAAATCCCTCTTCCTCTTTTTCACTCAGCCTGGGAATAAACCTCCCTCACTTTAGAAGGCAGCTCTACCTTTTTTTTCCCCTCACAGTCTGCTCCCAACTCCACCCTAAGGCCATGTTGTGTTTATTCTTGGCCTTAGTCCTTTTTCACATCCTGAATTTTTCCTTTCTTCCTTACTATGGATAAGGGCTCTGTCGTTCTGTCTCATAGTTAGGGAACTATGAAGCTTTATTAACCACCAATGATGCACCAGTGGCTTTTACAAACATTCTCATGTGTAATCCTTCCAACAACACTGAGAGATAGTGATCTGTTGTTTTACTAATGAGGAGATTGAAAGTTGGAATTTAAGAAATGCACCAAGGACGCAGAGGCAGTAAATGGTAGGATCCAAAATTGGCTGATTTCAAAACCTGTCATTTCTGTGAGACCAGGCTTGCCTCTGACCCTCTCTTTGGCACCTCCCAGGTCTGTGACAGAAAGGTAAAAAATAACTACTACGCTAGGCACAGATTGTATGTGTGCAGAGTGGTATCCTCGGGAGGGACTTGTTAGTCCTCACCAGCTGGTTTCCTGGTGGTAACCGTGGGCAGAGTGAGCCCATCCTAGGTGACTTAATTGCCTCATCAAATTCCTATTGATGTTCTCTTGTGGTGCTTTCTTAAACTCAACTGCCCAGGTCACAACTTGGTGCTTGCCTGGGCTTGTCCACCCTGGCTTGCAGTGTTATACACTTTGGGCTTTACCAACTCCTGTCTCTATATGATGAATCATATAGAATTCATCTCCTCAAGAAAGTTTATTGAACACCTACTATGTGCCAAGCCCTGTAATATATATTAATTGGATTGAGGCTGTTAAACAGCTTGAAGCTATGATTCTCACACAATGGTTTCAAAATCTTGGGATGCATAAAAAAAATTTAAACTATTCATCACAGTAATCTTCGAAAAAGTATTTTGCCAATTACTAAGAAACAAACCTCTTCTTTTGCAGCAATAATTTACCACTGAAAGACATGGCAATAAAATAAGTTTTATCTTCATGGATTAGAGGAAAGTAGAAAAGAGTGAAGGGAGCCAAATATATGGTGACAGAAGATTTGACTCTGAGTGGTGAAAACACAAAGCAATATACAGATGATATATTATAGAATTGTACACTTGAAACCTATATAATTTTACTTACTAGTGTCACTCCTACAAATATAATAAAATTTTTAAAAAGATTTTATCTTGTTAAGTCAATATTACTTAAAATGAGGTCTATGGATGGATGGCTTCTGATAAGATTTTTTTCCTCCTTAAAATGGTTCTATACGTTACTCCTGTGTGAAAATTGCAGGGTTAAAATATTTTCCCTCCAGCAGAAACATATTTATATTTTTAAAATACTTTCTGTAATAACACCTAAACCAATGAAATAACTCCCACCTTGGAATTTAGAGCCCCAGGACTGTATCAGTCTGATACAAAAGGTATTTCTGGGAAAGTGAACCTCGGATGTCCATATCACAACAGGAAAACTGGGTTCCTGCCTTTGGAGAATCTGTGAGCAGCTTGGGCTGCTCTGGTCTCCTGTGACACTTCCCCAGCCACTCGCTATGATCATTGTCCTCTCCACCCTTGGAGAGCTGTCTGCACCTCTGTGAGTGCTCCTTTTCGTTGTCTGATGTTCAGATATAAGTCAGGAGTAATGTGTGTTCAAAAGAAACATTGGCTGAAGTTGCACCTGTGATCCCAATTATGACCAAACTCAAGAATCCTTACATTCCCTCCAGGTTATGGAGTGCCTTCTATCGGTGTGAAAACGTTTTCTTTTTCTGGGATTAGGGCAGAGAAACAAGCAGTGTACCTCAAGACCCCAACTACCAACAGATCACAGTCTATTAAGTACAGAAGAAAATGCAAATGATATAAAGTCTCATTTTACATGACCGTTGCTTGATGTATCTGTTGTCTTCGCCCTTAGAGGGTGCAGACTGTCATTTGTTCTGGAAGCTGCTCTCTCCCAGGCTTCTGTTTGGCTGAGCGCTCACCTTCCACCCTGTTGTCTGTAGGCTCTGGGCTTGGCCGTCCTCGGAGACGCGGTTCTGCTGGTGTGTATTGTTCAGTGTGAACTCTACATCGCTCTCACCTGAGGGAGAGATATCTGCATGCACACTCTGTGTGTGGGCACTGAGGGGCACTGAGCCAGCTCTCCCCTGGCTCTGTGGGAACTCACTAAACCGCTCACCCAGGATAGCTTTGGGGGTCAGTCATACAGATAGAGGGAGCCTCTCTTTGAGCGGGAAGGCAGCGGACTTCTTGCATTGTCCTGGTAGATCAGCTTCTTGCTGACCATCCAGTGTTGGGATCAGCAGTTCCTCTCTTCTGTGATAAACAGGGTTGGCTTCAAGGTCTGGAATGTCATCACACTTCTCCCACGTCCTGGCTGTGTAGCCTTGGGTGAGTTAGTTAGCTTCGCCACGTGAGTTTATATATGAATGGAGAATAATAACTGTGCTTCCCACTCGGATTTGTTGGTGGGCTTCCATGAAAGAATGCACATGAAGCCGATGGCAAATGATGTAGTAAATGGTGCGAGAATGGCAGCGGTTGGGATGGGTGGCTATGTGTGCTCTGGTGGCTTCTCTCAGTTCTGGATTCTAGGCAGGTGTAGATAGCACTGGCGAACCAGCCTTCCACGGTGCTGGGACGACATTAGGCTGTCAGGAAATACTCATGAACACATACGATCTTGGCTGACCTGCTTTAAGGGATCTGCTGACTCTCCCCCTTCCCAGATAGCAAGTCGCCTACACGTAGACAAAACTGGAAAGAGCTCCCTGTTTCTTGCCGATGGGAGTCAGATTTCCTCCCTTACCTGAAGGGGACAGGTAAAGGACTTGAGGCCTGGAAGGAGGGTGAGCCCGAGGTGGGGCCTGCTCGCCCGCCTGAGAATAGGAGAGACACAGACTCCGGCACGGCCTGGCCAGCCTTCCACACTCTCCATTTTGTTCCTGTTGTTCTTGAGCATCTGTCTGCCTTGGCTTGAGGAAGCAAGGCCCTGCCAAGAGGAAATGAGACTGGAGGCCATAATTAGGTGATTTCACATGTAAAGTGCTGTTTTGTTATTTCTTGGGGGACAGAAGGTAGAAGAATATGTTAGCGCCAGTACTAAAGCTATTTTAATTATGACCTTGAGGAACAGCTAGCTTTATGTCCCTGAATTTTTGTTTCTTTATCTATATAATGGACTTACTTGTATCAACCCCCAAGGAAACCAAGTGTTCTCATTTTTTGCTGGGCCACAAGGTTTATGTCTGAATGTGGGGTGAGGAAAAGGGCGGGGGGAAACAGCAAGAATGCTTAAAGAGATTATTTTACTTGTTAATTTTCTACTAAACTGTGTCTTCATAAATCTTCCGGGACAAATGCTTACTCTTCGTAGTTAAAAATAGTTTGCTAATTTTCTCTAGTTTTGCCCAAGCACTAGCCAGTCTAGAAAAGGGGACAGGGAGTTGGAGGTAAGAACTGACCTCTCTAAGAACTTTCTACTTGCCAAGCATTTAAAATAAGCGTTTAGGTTAGCTGCTATAAGAATAGGTGACTTTGTTACCCAGATCATTTTAGTTGATCTTCATTTTGCCTGTTTAAAATTTGAGAAGTTAATACTTCAGTCAATCTTCAGTGCTTTCGTGAGGGATATAGTGTTAGGGACAGCCCACATCTGTCCTCCTAGGGTTTTTTTTTAAAATATATATACAATTCACCCATTTAAAGTGTACCATTAAATGGTCTTTAGTATATTCAGAGTTGTGTAAGCATCACCATTATCTAATTTTACAACATTCTTGTCACCCCCAAAAGAAATCCTGTACCTATTAGCAATTTCTCCCTAGCCCCTAGCCACCACTAATCCACTTTCTGTCTCTATAAATTTCCTATTCTGGACATTTCATATAAATGGAATCATACAATATATGGTCTTTTGTGACTGGCTTCTTTTCTTTTACTTAGTATGTTTTCAAGATTCATCTATGTTGTAGCCTGTATAGCACTTCATCTCTTTTTATCACCAAATAATAGTCCAGTGTGTAGATGTGCCACAGATTATCTATCAGTTGACGGATATTTGGGTTGTTTCCACTTTTTGGCTATTATGAATAGTGCTGCTATGAACATTCATACGCAAATTTTTGTGTGGACATATGTTTTCATTTCTCTTGGGTACATACTTAGGAGAATTGCTGGGTCATATAATTATGTTTAACATTTTGAATAACTGATAAACTTTTCCAAAGTAGCCACACTATTTTACAGTCCCACCAGCAATGCATCAGGGTTCCAGTTTCTCCACATCCTGACCAACACCTATTATTGTCTGCATTTTTTGTTATAGCCATCCTAGGAGGTGCGAAGTGATATCTCACTGTAGTTTTGAGTTGCAGTTCCCTGATGATGACTAATGATGTTGAGCATCTTTTTATGTACTTATTGTCCATTTGTGTATCTCTGGAGAACCGCCTGTTCAGATTCTTAGCCTATTTTTAAATTGGGTTGTCTGTTTATTATTGAGTTGTTAGTTTGTTTGTTTGTTTTTTATAGTTTTAGTTCTTATATTTAGGTCTATGACCCATTTTGCCTTAATTTTTGTTGTCTAATGTGAGGGAGGGGTCCAACTTCATTTCTTTGCTTGGGAATTTCCATTTGTTCCAGAACCATTTGTTGAAAAGGAAAGGAGAAAATATTTGCAAATTATATATCTGATAAGGGGACTTGCATTTAGAAAATAAAAACTCTTACAATTCAAAAATAAAAATTAAATATTATTATGTAAGTTAGGGGTGAAAAGAGAACAACTGAGAGAGTAAAAGTCATTCCAAATTAGTGAAAAATACACATTTTTGAATATTTTAAAGCAGTGTGTTTATTTCAAGTGTACTGTTTATTTGTCTTTATTTGTATTTTACTCATTGAAACAGAAATGCAGCAAAATAATAACCAATAAGTGTTTTTCATGAGATATTTATTCAACATTGAGTTACATCATTTAAAACATTTTTTTTTAAGTTTTCATTTTATTTTAATTTGGGGAATATTGGGGAACTGTGTTTCTCCAGGGTTCATCAGCTCCAATTCCTCCTTCAATCTAGTTGTGGAGGGTGCAACTCAGCTCCAAGTCCAGCCGCTGTTTTCAATCTTAGTTGCAGAGGGTGCAGCCCACCATCCCATGCAGGAATTGAACCAGCAACCCTGTTGTTCAGAGCTTGCGCTCTAACCAACTGAGCCATGCAGCCGCCCCGAGTTATGTCATTTCTTATAAGCTTAGTTATTAATAAGAACTTACTACACCTTAACTTTATACTAATTACAGGTTGTTGAGCGTTAACTTAATGAAATCAGCCACAAATGTTAAAAATCATGGACAGTTTAGTTAACAGTAGTTCAGTTAACAAACATTTATTGAGTTCTTACTCTGAGCAAGGCTGGTCATGATTGAACTGACATCGAGGAAAGTCTTTTTAAATGAACCAGTATTTGTAAACATGCCAATATATTGTCTGAAAAACAATAAATACTGTTGTTATCATCACCTAGTAGCTGAAGTGTGGGATTTGAGCCTGAAGAGTTTAACTCGAGGTAGATGATGAATGTTGTTAGAAAAGGTACAGATAAGGAATTCTGGGCACAATTACAGTGAATTACACTGAATAAAGCAGAGGTTAGGCTTAAGTATCAAAAAAGAAGCAGCACATCCTAAATG
The DNA here is from genome assembly GCF_057876585.1 of Rhinolophus sinicus. Classification (NCBI taxonomy): domain Eukaryota; kingdom Metazoa; phylum Chordata; class Mammalia; order Chiroptera; family Rhinolophidae; genus Rhinolophus; species Rhinolophus sinicus. Next base: position 21,047,044 of record NC_142503.1, read on the forward strand.
TTCCTGCTTGTCTTTTAAATTAGCCTATAAAATTATACACGTCTGTTTTTACCACCGAAGGGGTTAAGTTTGATCAGTGTTCCTTTCTCCTTTTTTAAATGATGAAGGAATGCAGAACAAATCTTTTTACTACCTTGCAGGTGTTCTATGCTTAAATTTAAGTGGTTTGATAATCTCTACCTAAAACCCGAGGATGCTGGGGTTGCTTTTTTTCTTCTTTTAAGTCAGTGATGGAATATTCTGCAGTGCTTTTGGCCTGTATTCTTCCCTTTTGGAGTTGAGTTCAGTCTATCTTAGAAGGATGTTTGCATTTTCCAACCCAGCAGACCCCTAGTTAAACACCCTTAAATGTAACCTCATGGTGGCTGTCTGCATATTCTTCTCGGTCAGAGATGTATCCTCTTGAGAAAGCTGAGAGCTTCCCAGAGTAAGAGCAGCTTTATTCAAATATTGGGTGCCTTCTGATGTGGCTGATTTTTGGCAGCACTGATTCACATTTTAGATGACTTGAAAGGCTTGGAACAACCCATTCAGAGCCGGGAGCACATGGCCCATCTACTGAAGTAGTTTCTTTCCCACAGTTGTCGGGCTAAACTTCAGTGACTCTTCTTGGTTTTTAAGTGTGTGTGTGTGTGTGTGTGTTGCTAAGTATGTAATTGAGGTAATTTTAGCTTAAATTCCACACAAGTAAAATATGCTATGTGTTACTGATGTCTACTTACTTTGGTTTTGTCAATGATTTGAGAAATCTATTGATTAAGAAGCTGCCTACAATATCTTGAACAAACTGTTTGGATTTTTCTACATTTGGATAGACTGATATCCGGTAAGAATTATGATTAATGCCATGTCTAAACGTTGAGACCCATACAAACTATCCAATTCTGGGTAGAATGCTTGATTAACATGAGTTTATAATCACATACAAAAAGAACTGAGAAAAAGGGCAACATAAAGGGGCTTATTTTGTTAGCATGGATGGCTCTCTTTGCTGACAGTTTAGTTCTGAGCTCCTCTTCATGGTTTAAGTGTTCTCGCTCCTTACCCTTCATACATCATAAACATCATAAATGTTCCAGCTGACAAGCCTGCCTACGTTATTCTGCATTGCCTTTAAGAGAACCACTGCTACATAGTATGGAATATCTGTCCGATTTCATCCTCCATTGCCAGTGAAGTAGAGATGAGAGAAGACCCTGTGGAATATAATATTTTCTGTGTTTCATGCTTTGTGAATCTAGAAAATCTTGTTGTTTTAGTTGGATTTTATTATCCCCACCCCACTCCCCAAAAAATGAAGGCATAATGAGAGTATTGGGTATATACAATTGGGTAACAACCTTACCCACTTTGGAGATTGCATATATTTAATACACCTGAAGATATTCTACACTTCCTTCCTTTTCATTTTATTTTGGTTTGATGCTGCTTATTTCTGTTTGAAATCTAAGCAAAAAGCTGGAATGGGGTCATAAGAGCACAAATTAAAGGGAGCAGGAACATAGGGTTTAAGATGCTTCTTGATATCAGTTTGTATTTTCTGTGCTGATTAGAAAGAGAATAAGAACATCTTATTTACTAAACATAGTGGAATACAAGCTCCATACATAAGCAGGGTCCTCAACAAAAAGGTTTTTGGCCAACGTAATTAGTTGTATAAAGTAGTTTATTTCACGTACTAATAGTATACTATTCAGTGTACAAATAATATAGCAGTATACATGAAATAGTCATGTCTACCTCTAATATTTGCTTTATTAATGTAATTCACGCACATTTAAAATCTCCTTTAAAATTTAAGTGATATATTATTTTTGAATGTTCCCTTTCTCACTTATATAGTTTGTAAAGCAAATTTATTCAAACTCAGAGCCAAGTTTTACACCATCTAAGTCAGATTTTTAGGGTGTATCACCTTCATTTCCATCTTTATTATTTGAAAGACAGCAATTTTTTATATCTGTGTAGTGCTGTCACTGGACCTTTTATCCAAGGCAACAGGAACCATTCACATAACCCTGGCACAATTCTCCCACCCCTTCATCCTGTAATTGAGAACAGCTCAAATTTATGTATGCATTTACTACTATGTTTCCCCGAAAACAAGACCTATCTGGACAATCAGCTCTAATGCGTCTTTTAGAGCAAAAATTAATATAGGACCCGGTCTTATTTTGCCATAATATAAGACCGGGTATAATATAATATAATATAATATAATATAATATAATATAATATAATATAATATAATATAATTAATATAATATAACATAGGGTCTTATGTTAATTTTTGCTCCAAAAGACGCATTAGAGCTGATTATCTGGCAAGGTCTTATTTTTGGGGAAACGGTATGTTCCAAGCACTGCCATAGGTGCTTTACATGTATTAATTCATTTACTCTTCAGAGCAACCTTGTGAGAAAGATTCCTCTATTATCTGATTTTACTGAGGGAGCTAAGGACCAGAGAGTTTAAGTACCTTGCTCAAAGTCACACAGTCCATGAAAGGTAGAGCCAGGATTGAGACTCAGCTCTAGAGCGCCAGAGTTCATGCTTTTAACCACCATGCTACTCTGCTGCAAGGGAATCCAGCACTTCAATTGTGAGGTCGTTTCCCCCAGGAGTAATTGTTAAATTCACCATTAAATTTATTTCCCCTCTTTATTTCAAGCCAATTCTAACCTCTATGAGCATCTAAAATTGATATTAAGTCTGAGACAGTTGTATCTTCTCTAAACAGTATTTTGCCACCAATAATTAAAGTAATTGAAAGAGTAGTTCATAATATAATTATATGGACTCAAATATAATTATCTTCCTCTTGGGAAGATAATTTTAGGGAAAAAACTATATTTTGACTTATGTGGTATGTTTCTGTGTGTTAATGTGTAAGCCAAGTCAATTGGTATGGATTAAGGGGATAGGTGTATTATTTCCGGAACAAGTCATGGTCACTAGGCACTGTCCTAGGTTGTTTACATATATTATCAGCTTTATTCTCTCTACAACCCTGTAAGGTAGAGAGTATTCTACCCATTTTGTAGATGAGTAAACTCAGGCTTACGGAATATGAGAAACTTGCCTGGCACGGTACAGAGATTGGGCACTAGGTTGAGATTTCAACCAATGTCCAGCCAACTAAAGCCTGTGCACTGTGGGTGACCCCCCCGTGGCCTCGTTGGGCACACAGTACTGGGTGTAGAAGCCGCTGACGTAGCACGTGTGGCCACTGCACTGCCCGTGCCAGCTGGCTTCCACTGCCCTTCCAGCTTCCTCTCATTTCTCTGCTTTCTTCTTTACTGAGCCCAGCAGGGCTTTTGGCTGCAAACAACAGAAATTCCTGTAGCTACTTTAAGCAGAAAAGGATGCATTAAAGGATGTTAGTTAGGTGTTTCACAGAATTTCTGGGAGGGACCAAGCGTCAGGCTCACATGTTGTGGAGCCAGGAAAAGAGCCAAACCACATGGTGGGACTGTTCTAGCAGAAAAACCACACAGTCTTGGCTCGCTGCTCGGGCCCAGGACTTTACAGAGAAAAGGCCAGAACTGTGCCCCTCTTTCCACAGTGCTCACCACAAGCTGAGTGTCAGCGGGTGAGCCCCACCCACTTCTGTGTCCAGGTCTGGTTGGTGAAAACAAGCTCCCAGGTCTGCACTCTGGCTGCAAGGGAATATGAGAAAAGTGGTTTTCCCGATTTTCCACTAAATGGGAGTTCATGAACCAATATAGAGTATGCACCGTAGTTATCTCACTCTGGTTCTAGCCCCAACCTTGGCGGCACCACACGAAGACCAGGTGAGTGGCAGTTGTCCTTAGTAACTAGGGCCTTGGTGGGTTCTGAGTGACACTTCCATGCTCTTCTGAGCACTGGGACCCATTAACCTTGCTCTGTTGCTCCTACTGGAGTCGGTACAGCCAACCATGGGCTACCCTGAGGGTCCTCCCAGAAAAGCTCCTCACCTCCAAAACGGGAACTTGCTTTGTGGAGGCCTCCTTCTAACCTGACGGCATTTTCCCAAGTGACGTTTTCACAGCAAGAAGCCTTGCATCTGGAGTGGGCTGTGCTAATTGGAGATGATCACACGGTAGGGTGGTCCAACGAGCAGCAGAGGCTCCCGGGCCCACCTCTCATGCGCGGGCGGGCGCTCTCTTCACTCAGGGCACTCATGTGTCGGGTGCCACATCCTGAGCTCGACAATAACCAAAGTCACATTTGAGAAAAGGCTCAGCGTCTTTCTCTATAAGAAATACGTGGTGTACTTCTTTTAAGCTTTAGGTTTTCAATCGCTTTTAAGGAAAACATCAGCTGGAAGCCCAAGGTCTGAAAAGAATAGAGACTCTAGGAAAATATGTTGATTAGCAGAACAGTATGACAAGTGAAAAGAACAGGAACCCAAGAATTAGCTGATGGTCGGCTTATCATTTACGCAACTTAAGGCAAATGTAACTCATATCTCTGACAAGTTATCTAGTCTGTGAAATTGGAAAAGATACAAATACTAAGACCCTAAGAGTTATTTTAAGAACTAAGTGTTTAAATTCTGGACACAGTGTCTGGCACATAATTATAAAATGTTAACTTCTTGTCCTTTTAAAAAGCCACAGTCCCATTGTGTGGGGCCATTCACCCCACGGCTCCTGCTGCCACTGTGGATTTCTATCTTTCTTAGCTTGGTAATGACAGGAGTCGTTTGCGTCATCAGGTGAATAAGCAGCTCAGAGTTGAACTCAAGATGACTGGGGAAACAAAACCAAATCTCATTCTTTAGCTCCCGGTTCACTGTGACCAAGGTTTAGATCTCACACAGTATAAAAGAGAAAGTCATCACAAAGGATCTTAGTTTGCAATTTCTGGTCATCTTGAAGTCTTGATTTGGCCAGAGATTGCATGATATGTATTAATTTTCCTTCAGAGTTCATTTAGCAGCATCAAGCAGAGGAATCATTTGCATTTTAATTGGGTCATTCTCCTTCCCCTCACCCCACCATCTCCTGCTGAGAGCTGGAGTCACTCCCTGCCTCTCAGTGACACGGACGTCAATGTCTGTAACTCTTCAGTGGCACCAGCCCAACCACAAAGTGCCTCGGTGAACTTCTCCCAGGCCACGCGATCCCAGAACTTAAAAGGCTAGGAAAGCTCTTGGCTCAAGTGGCAGCGCGTGCAGCTCCAAAACATCAAAAACTTGGAGTTGGGTTAAGTTAAAATCACTAATGACAAAACATGTACTGCATCGCCATTCCCAGTGATTCATACTAAAGAGTCTGTTCCTAACACAAGGATCTCATTTTGAAAAGAAAAATCTTCTAAGTAGATGGGACGTGTCTCAGGGGACAACTTGAAATTTTCAGAGGACAGAGATGTGCCTGGGATAGCAATCCAATGAAATCTGGTGCCACTGCTGACCCCATTTTCTTAGATGAAGATACTGAGGCAATGATGCTGCGACAAAGGTTGATTTTGTTCTAGCTGAAACTCAGTTGAGATTGAAGCGATACTATGTACAGTGGCATTTCTTAACACAGCATTGACATAAAAAGCTGGTGAAGCAAACCTGAATTCAGTCTTGCAACCTCAGTAATTCTGACATGTGCTTGTAAGGGAAGTAGGGATGGCATGAAATATTTACAGTCAGTCTGTCGGGGATTAGCATATGCAGAGACCGAGTTCAGCAAAATGTAGGACGTGGAGAAATACTTGAGTGGTGAAAACGTGCCTATTGGTTGTTGAAAGAGAGGCAAAGTTACGGATATTAAATTCCTATTTCTTTTGAAAGGCCTAGGAGGGGCTTCCCTGGACACCTTTACTTTTCCCAAAAAGGCACGTTGGATGTTTGCAGACTTGTGCAGTAATGCAAAGAAATATTGGGAAGACATGGCACCTATCCTCCTTTGCCTACACTGTACTTGGTAAAGTCTCTCTCACTTGAAACCGCCTGATTTTCTTCTACTGCAGCTGTCAAGTCCATGCATCGAAAATGGTGACGCGTGTGTACATGGTCTTTTCTAGATCGGTTTCAATCTAGACTCTCCTCGATTTTGTCTGTACTCCCCCAGTGAACCAGCCACAGTCCGCCTGTGCTGGGTGGTGTTCCCCAAAGAGACAACAAAGCCTGAGGCTGGGGGTCTCCTCTGTTCCTGCTGCTGCCTGGGGCCTGGCCACAGGAACCACCTTTGTCTGAGTCCCACACATTTTAGCATAGAGGCCGATGGACTCTCCAAACAAGCCCGGCTCCCTCCCTGGGAGAAGTACATCCCAGGCTCGTGATCACACCATTTGATCTGTGTATAAGCCACAGAGTTTCAAAGACTGAAGGCTGAGAATGTGAGGGAAAGAAGTTCTGATCTGCCTGTGTGCGTGTGCGTGTGTGTGTGTGTGTGTGTGTGTGTGTGTGAATTGATTTTTAAACTTTTTTGGTTTCAACACTTATCCTGGGTGGAAACGAACATTATTCTTCTCAGACATGTTTTTGAAAAACAGATGAAAGGACCAGCCGTATGCAGACAGGTTAATGAGCACTTGGCCTCTCTCTGAGTTCGGTCCTGTTTCCACTCTGTCAGCAGGGAAATTTTCCTTTGTGCGGGGCACCTTTAGACCAGGGCTTTCAGAAACCCTTTATTCAGAGCCTCTTGTTTTTAAGGAGAATTTATTGGAGGTTGATCTGGCAGGGGCTGTGGGCATCTCATGTACGTGTATTGGGAGAGCCTTTGGTAAGAGGGTGTGGGCCCCGTTGATGCTCTGTCCTTGCAAATGCTCATGACATCTAGACTGAATCCTTGGAAGGCAAACAGCTGGGTAGCTGGGTTTTTTATGCTGCAATTTGTTTTTCCTTTTTTTGGACATTTTCTAGATGCAGAACACTGTGTTTAAAGAATAAGAAGCCTTCATAATTGGTTCGTTCTAGAACGGGGCCTGGGTGCCCATGTTGGCAGCTGTGGCTGCCTGCCTGGTACCTCTCCCTGGTGTCATTCAGAGACTCCAAGCGTTGGCTTCTCCACTCCAGTTGCAGTTGTGTGGGATGGGAGAGTGCCCTTAGTCAAGTGGAGAGGCCTGATTTCTACTCCCACTCGGTCTCTGAGTGCCTTTGAGCAACAGGTGAACCAGTATGCCTCTGCCATCTTTGCGTTGCCTCAAACCAGGGGCACCGGCTGTCCCAGCCCAACAAGCAAACCATGTGAGATAGGTGTGGTGTTCTTGTGCCTTCTGATTCCATCTGATGCCCTAATTCAGGTGCATCTATTTTTAGGCTGGGCTCACCCTGATTTGAGTGTCACTTTTGCAAGGCTGTGACCTGCACATGTTCAGTTGTTTTCTTCAAGGACCCCACATCTTTGCAGTCCTTGTGCCTGGCTGTCCCCGGGCAAGAGCATTTCACTTGGCTAGAGATAAAAGTTCAATCCAGATGCCGGGGGGAAGGGAGGGAGCCCCAGGATGGATGGCGCCGTTGACTTGAGTGTGAAATAGGACAGATGTATGCATCTCCTATGACTATCCATCAGTATTTACTGAGGATCCTTGTGCTCATTGTCACCGTGGGAGGCACAGTTGTGTGTCACTGTTTATAAACTCAATAGCACTATTGGTAAACATGGGGAGGATGTGGTGGGCATGGGAGGAAAAACTGATGAAGAGAGCACGGCCACTTGAGTGAGGGTGGGGGCACAGCAGCCTGCTCTTAGGGACAGAAGAAACTGGTGGAGTGATGAGGAAGACGGGGTCAGCCAGTTGAAGGGCTTGGTGGCCACAGTCAGGAGTTTACATTTGCTGAAGAGAAACTCTAGGAGTCACAGGATGTTGATGGAATTTGACACCTGCCAGGTAGAGAATATTGTAGGCCTGTGGCCAAGGAGAGCCAGGAAGGAAATCAAAATAGGGTCCCTTTCTACTGGAAGATGAATAGAAAGAAAAGAGAAATTCTGAATGGATTTTCCAAGAGCTCAGAGTGGAGGTGCCCATGAGGTTGGAGGAAGTGCCTTGGGGAAAGAAGAGGTGTTGAGCTGGGTAAAAGGTGAATGGCTTATTCAGCGGCAAATGTCAGTCCTACATGGAATGTGCAACCAGGTGGGGTGAGTATACAGAGCTCCTGGGATTGAGAAGTTAAGTCAAAGAAAGAACCATCTGGAAATCATTCATGGGCATCTTTCTGGGTATTTCAGATTTCTCCCCTGAGGTATATTTATTACCATGAGCTTATGGAAAGAACAAAGAAAGATCCACGGTTCTCCTGAGGTTCTGAGTCTCAAAGATAACCTTTCATTTTAAACAGCATAGCTGATAATGCTAGTTCAGGCTTCTCCTTTGATTTTTAGAGCAGCCTTAGACAGTCATTAGACTTCTTTTTTCTTCGATATCTTCATCAATAAAAAAAAAAGAAGAAGAAGAAGAAGATAACTGCTCGCCCTTAACCTGGCAGGAAATAATTTAGAAAACGAAATAGATAAAGCTCTCGGTTTTATCTCCTGAGAAGGAAATCCTCAAGTGGAAGCCCTGACTCTGGCGATGATAACAAGCAGTTACCCAGAAATATGGCCAAGCTATTTTTTCAGTGGAACTCTGTGTGGATGTTTTGTGTGACTTTTCAGGGAGTACCCTGGGACGGCGTGCGGTTCCCTCTTTCCTCCTCTTGTCAAGTAACCCGTGGCCTGATTGGAGCTGGCAGCCCTTTGAGGAACACACAGAACTGCCTTCTGTGTCTTTCAACACTGCCCTTCACTAAGCACGATGCTTTGCTTTCCCACTTTCCCCTTCGGTGCTTTCAATTAAGCCAGGAACTTTGGGCACCAGGACAAGTCGTGTATAATTCAGTTAGTGATCTAAATAAGGCGAAACAGGAGAGAGCAAACTTAAATGGGAAGCAATCGGGGTGGAGCAAGCAGGTTTTATACAAGAGTCACTATAACCACGATCTGTTGAATGCCCATTGTGTGGCCAGCACAGGGGTGATCTCTATGTTAGCCAAACCTCTGTACATGCATGGTACTTTTTTTAAAAAATATTCTTATTTATTGAGACATAACTATGTTTAAGTGGATTAATGCTCATTAACGGTGTATTTTTTTTACATTCATGTTTCAGTGAGCAGAATTACATCTTCAAGATTTATTTTATTTTATTTTATTGGGGAAGGGGAACAGGACTTTATTGGGGAACAGTGTGTACTTCCAGGACTTTTTTCCAAGTCAAGTTGTTGTCCTTTCAGTCTTAGTTGTGGAGGGTGCCGTTCAGCTTCAAGTTGTTGTCCTTTCAGTCTTAGTTGTGGAGGGCGCAGCTCAGCTCTAGGTCCAGCTGCTGTTGCAAGTTGCAGGGGGCGCAGCCCACCATCCCTTGTGGGAGTCAAACCGGCAACCTTGTGGTTGAGAGGATGCACTCCAACCAACTGAGCCATCCAGGAGCTCAGTGGCAGCTCAGCTCAAGGTGCCGTGTTCAATCTTAGTTGCAGGGGGTGCTACCCACCATCCATTGCAGTACTTGAGGAATCGAACTGGCAACCTTGTGGTTGAGAGCCCACTGGCCCATGTGGGAATTGAACCGGCAGCCTTCGGAGTTAGGAGCATGGAGCTCTAACCGCCTGAGCCACCAGGCTGGCCGCGTGGTCCTTTATCAGAGGAGGAAGCTGAGGTGTAGCGATGTCTGCATAGTATTCACCTAGCTAGTAAGCAGGGAGCAGTGAGTTGAATCCATGGTTGGTTGTCCAACTGAAGCTCGCTTTCTTTTCACAAAACATGCAGGCCCCCTAAGAGGTTTCACAGAAGACTCACGTAGACCCTCTGGGACATGGGACACATTTGAGAGTCTGGTGCCAGAGAGGAAAGAACATAGGATTTGTAGCTAGGCAGAACTATTGGTTGGAAATTTGCATCCTAACTCTCCCCTATCTGATTTAGAGAAGTTACTTACACTCTCTAAGACGCCTGCTCTCTGCCATCAGCCGCAGTGCTCCTGGGACACACCTTGCTCTCTCTGGGCACTCTGATATCTCTGTGTTAACTATGCACAAAGGGATGTGGCTAAAGTGATTTTTGAACCTTTTGTACCCAGTTTATTTTCTTATGGAATCTGATGTTACTCTTGCTACTTAGATTATGAAGGTCCTGTGCAAGCCTTTTTTCCATAGGTCTTAAAAATTAAACTTTAATTGGTCAGTGCTAAGAGGACCACACATTCTTAGTTGGTTGAGAACAAACCAAAGAGATTTTATCCTCGTGCCCACCCTCCTCCTAGGGTCTAGAAGTTTCATGCTTTGGCTGCAGTTCTTACTGCCAGAATTCGCATTGTTACAGGCCAGCCAGGCACATTCTTGTGTCTTTTGTTTTTAAACTGTTTTAGATAAGTTTAAGACCTGGAAGTTACCATCGCCTGCTTCCCATGGGAAATCTCTAATTATTTAGAGAAATTCTTGTGGGAAAAAAAGGGGGGAAACAAATAACTGATTGTTTGAAAGCTTATAGAAAGAAATTTCCATACATGACCCAGCTTCCTCACCGATGCTGAAAGCGGAGGTTTTGTAAGTCAAGTTCCTACCCCCACAGAACGATATGTGATTCCAAGAGAAGATTCTTCCTGGAAGAGATGAGAAATACCTTGAAAGTATAGCTGAGCCCAAACGTGTCATTTAGCATATTGTGGTTTTTGATAGATTTCTTCCTCCCAAAGGCTTCACTCCAAGGCTAATAATTTTTAATCACATTTTTGTAGACATGGTAAGCTTGAGGGGCTGTATTTTTTTTTTAATTTTTAAGAGGAATTATTTTGAGATCTGGAAATTATAGACTGGGTAAAGCAAATCATTTAAACTGTGAGCACTGAGGGGAATTCCTTTGTCACTGTTAAGCTCACAGAAGAACAGAAGGAGACAGATAGGGAGAGGAGTCGGCTAGTCTCAGCAAATGCTTTGAAAAAACCCTATTTCCAGTTCATGCAAGTTTCACCAGCCCTTTTGAAATGCGCTTGCAGCCCAGCCACATGGTGCAGTGTGTGTTGAGTGTGAATGATGTTCAGGTGTCCTCAGAGTGTCATCTATGGTGACTGAGCAGCATAGTGTCATTGGGTCCCCTTGGTCACTTAGCTCCTTGGCAAGAGTGGAGGGAGCCATCACAGAGCACTGCCTCCTGTTCCTGAATCTTCTGGTGTGTATCTCCACAATCTACATGCATTGGGGATGCACCTCACTCAGCAGAGCTGTCCTGGGATAATTAAACATGTACACCACCTTACGTTCCTGGAAACCCAGTGAATGGCAACACTTGCATTATCTGACAATATCAATGTCGCAAAAATAAAATATAAAGGGTTGGAAATCCCAAACCCTGCCCATGGTTTTTGTTTCCATGTGTGACATCTGAGTGGAATTATGATGGTGGCCTTTGTCACTTTTATCCAGTCCATATTCTTCCAGCAGTGTGGGCTATCTGATCCCAGACCTGGCTGGAAGTAGTCCTTTCCAGAATGCCTGATAACAAGCCTGCCATTTGACATATTCTGATTGCTATGGGGGTGTCAAGTCGGGGGAGTTGGGCTAGATGCAATTGCCCCCAGGTGCCGCAACTGTGAGGAGTAGCCCACTTTTATCTACAAGGGGGAAAGCGTGGAATTGTGGGAAATGTCAAAACCTAGAAACAGCCTTTCAAGGCTTTAAGACCCACTTCCTCTGGAAAGTCGTTCCTGACTATCAGCCCATGGCGACACCTCCCTGTGGATGTCCTGGAGCCCTTACAACCTTTCACCATCGTTTCCCATTTAGCACATGTTGTCCTGCAGTGATGGCAGTCTTTTCATATAAACAGAGTCTTGTCGGCCCAACAAGTTTGCACAGCGTGTGTGCTTAGAGGAGACACTCATTAATTACTTGTCTGTTTCTTGTTCTGAGGAGGTGGCTAATATCTTGACACCAACAAGACCACATACTGAAGCTTTGGGGAACTGTTTGCAGAGATGCTCACAAAAATTGATTTCTAGAGAGCCCAGGGCCTTGAGAGGCATTGAGAGGTTTCAAACCTCAGGTGGCTGGCGACATTGCCTGAGGAAACCAGTTGTTCCCTCTGTCCAGCTGAGCGTGAGTTACCACCAAACCCTAAGGCCTGGTCCATGGGGACGCTTGGGTCTGTGTCAGGATTCCTGGGAGTGAGTTCAAGTCGTGATGGGGCTGGATTTGGTTTCCAAAACCAAAAATGTCTTCACCCCAATTCAAAGGATTTATTGGACTGACAAGCCAGGCTGGAATGTAGGGGTCAAGTGCTTATCTCATGACTAAGACCCCTGGCTGGTGGGTCTAAGTGGTTTGTCCTCAGGGGCCAAAGAGGCACCAGTGCCTTGAAGTGAGGGCGTGTTTGGTCCAGCTTCCTGTGGGGCATGTGTTAGTTATGCCCTTGGTAGTGTAACTCAAAGACTTTCTGCTCCTCTGAAGTTAGATTTTCCTTACCCCAAAATGATTGGTCTTTTTCTCCATCTATGTCCAGAAAAAACATGCTTCTCTTTGTTGAATGGACTGGCCTACTCCTCACTAATGGCCCTTGATTCTGACAAACTGGCCTTAGGTGACCAGTAGCCCGAAGAGACACATGTCCTTGCCCAGGACCCAGGCCCTGGGGCATCGATGTGCGCGTCCTAATCAGTTACTCTCCCTTATCACAGTGTAACTCTCATTGCCTCCCGTCATCTTTCCCCAAGATGACTCCTTCATGAAGAAAACTGGCCCGTTTCAACATGCCCACATTTAGATGTGGAGGCAAGCTATGAGGGTGAGGAGAGTGAGAAGGAGCAAACAGTCCCAGCCTGAGGGATGGGACTGAATTGAGGCAGCTGGCAATTTCCTGCACACAAATGGAAGTTTAAACCAAAAGAGTGCCCTCTACTGAAGAAAGGACAAATCAGATGGCCAAGGAGAATGCCAGAGAGTGTTTCTTAAAGTCATCAAAGCACTTGTTTCCTATTAATAATCTGTATTATAAAAAGGCAAGGGTGGGAACTGTTTGATAAACTAAGATTTGGATGCACCAGTCAAAGGGAGAGCTAGTATGCGACCCTTGTCAAACGTATTTGACCTTGGCGTCCTTCTCCCTCGAAGCGGTATTTTGTAGAGTGCATTTTTGGAAAAACTAGAGTAAGGTTATTAGATTACAAAGAAAGAACCCTTGGGGGAAGAAAATTCAAAAGGACAGTGAAACTATATTAAGGATCTGAAAAGAGAGTTTTGTTCTATCTTTCCATTTATTTACTAGAACTTAGGAGTATGCCGGGCTTTGAAGGGAAATGTAATACAAGAAGGAAATTTTCAGTAAATATTGATCTAGTACTTCCACCCTTGCTCAGGAGCCTCATGCAAGCTGCAAACCCATCACTCTGCTGCGTGATTCAGCTGAGGGCTTTTGGAATTTTGACTCTAAATGCTTTAGGAAGGGTATGCCCACCCCAGTCCTCCATACACCCCCTATTGTGTTTGCCTAACCTGCTTCTTACATAATTTTCTGCACGCTGACAATATTTATGCTTGCAGACCCTCAAGTGGGAAGCCATTGTAGTAATACGGTGTTTCCCCGAAAATAAAACCTAACCGGAAAATAAGCCGTAGCATGATTTTTCATGATGCTCCTAATATAAAATAAGCCCTAATGCATCTTTTGGAGCAAAAATTAACATAAGACCTGGTCTTATTTTGGGGGAAATACGGTAGGGCTTATTTTATATTACGAGCATCCTGAAAAATCATGCCAGGGCTTATTTTCTGGTTAGGTCTTATTTTCGGGGAAACGTGGTAATAAATATGGTGTAATCTAATACTCTAAGAATCCACATGGCTTGTTCTTTGTTGTGGGGGCTGTCTTGCACGTTGTTGGATGTTTAGCAGTACCACTGGCCTCTACCCAGTAGATGCCAGCAGCAACCTCTCTTGCTCCCCACAGTGGGTGAAATCTTCCCCAGTTGGGAAGCACTGGTGTATGTGAAAGCATAGATACTACATGAAAAATGGCAGTAGCCAGTGTGTTTCATGGTGCAGGCATTGGGGCTGGGTCAGGGACGGTCTTAGGCACCATACAAAAGATTTATCCTTTGGGCAATGAGAAATTATTAGAGCATTTCAAGCACATGTTGTATTTTTGCCATCAGATGTCTCTGTGTATGTGACAGATTGGAGGAAAAAACAACTGGGGAAGAGAGAATAGTTTGCAATCAAGGCCCTAAAATGTAACAGAATACAGGGGAGGGGACAGGTGAACGATTTAAGAATTTAAGAATTGACAGGACCTAACCACCAACTGTGAAGGGAAGAGAGCAGTCATGGGTGACAGATTTTGTGCTTGAGTGACTGGAGATTGACATCAATTAAAAGAGGAAATATAGGAGGAAGCATCGGTTTGAGGGAGAGCCTAATGGGTTTTATTTCAGGGTGCTGAGTTTGAGATGCCTGCAGCTCTGATGGAGGGGGAGGCGTTGGCCGCTCTTACTTGGTGGTTGTTGCTGTGGATGTAGAGGGTAAAACCCAGGGAGGGGAGAGAGAGAGAGAGAGAGAGAGAGAGAGAGAGAGAGAGAGAGAGAGAGAGAGAGAGAGAGAAACAGAGACAGAGAGACAGAGACAGAGAGAGACTGGTGCCCCTCCCTCACCCTGGTCCACCAGGAGGGAAATCAAGATGGAGACAGATGATCTGGTCAGAGAGCTGGAGGCAGCTCTACCCACCAGACACATATGGTCTAAATGGACAGATTGAACAGCTAAGCAACAGTTCTGTACACAACTAAAGATCAAAACAGTATGATGGCTTCAGTCTATGCTGTCGAGGTTGAGTGAGGTGAGGGCTGTGTGAACTCGAGGAAAGCTTTATAAAGGAAAAGAATCGACTATAGCTGCCTAGAGCTTTCTCAAGGGTGGCTGGAACC